>NC_134557.1:41577155-41791345 GCF_025594145.1 Primulina tabacum
GAAATCCAGAATTAGTAAGCATTGAGCACGTTAGTGAATTTCATGGCTAAACTGATATCAGTCCCCTATATGTTCTCTCCTCTAAGGGGTGATGCCAGAATCAGAATCAAAATTCAGAAATGTTCAGAATATATTCCTACCATTAGTTCACTAGGGAGTTTCAGTGCTTCAAAATCATATATCGGAAATCAAACATACAGAAACTGTGCTTTAAAACAGAATTATCAAACTGATTTCAAGACATTAATATATAAGCCCACTTACAGTAATTTGCTAGAGTTTCGGTTGAAGTCTGCTGGAAATCTGGTTGCTCTCGCTACTGGATTTTACAGCTCGAACAACGAACTCTCGAAAATTTAAGTAATAATCTCAAGATTTGTGTAACACCAATTCAGAGACTTGAGGGTGTTATTTATAGGCCAAAATCTGATTGTTAGACTCCCTATTAATGGCCATAATATGCATTTAACAGCCTTTATTCCATTTTAAATGCTTCAGTTACAAGTCATGAGTTGAATTAGTAATTGTCTGCTGGAATCTCGTTCTTCTGCTGGGATTCTATCTGCTGGAAAATATCAACTTCTGAAATATTAGCTGATGCTGGAATTGTTAGCTTCTGCTGTAATTTTCCTTTGCTACTGAATATTGCTAGCTGCTGGAAATATTAACTTCTGTTGGAGTTTTGCATTGCTGCTGAAATGCTGGAATTTTGGGTTCTCACATCTCTCCCTCCTTATGAGAAGTTTCGTCCTCGAAACTTGGCTATACATGATCCTCAAAGAGATAAGGGTATTGTCCTCACATCTTTTCTTCCAACTCCCAAGTAGCTTTCTTTCTGTGTGGTTGGACCATTGTACTTTGACATATGGAATAGTTCTCCTCAGTACTTGGTCTTTGTTATCCACAATTCGAATTGGAATCTCTTCATATTTTAGCCTTTCATTTAAATTTCCTTCAACCAACAGTGGTCCAGCTTCAAGAATATGACTAGGATCGGAAATATATCTCCTCAGCTGCGAAACGTGGAATACATTGTGAATTCTTGACATGTCGGATGGGAAGTGCTAATCTATAAGCAAGTGTTCCCACTTTCTCAAGAATTTCAAAGGGTCCGACGTATCTAGGATTCAATTTCCCAGCCTTATTGAATTGGATTATACCTTTCATGGGTGACACTTTCACATATGCCTTTTCTCAAACTTCAAATTCCACGGGTCGTCTTTCTGATCAACCAGCTTTTCTATCGATCTTGGGCAGCTTTTTATCTCTTCTTGAACAAAGAGACTTTATCCACTGTTTCTTGGATCATTTCGGGTCCAACGATGGCCTTTTCTCCTACCCTCATCCCAATACAGTGGTGATCGACACTTTCGTCCATACAGAGCTTCGTATGGTGCCATCTCAATACTGCTGTGGTAACTATTATTGTACGCGAACTTAATTAAGGGCAGATGTTCGCATCCAATTACCACCGAAGTCTAGAGCACATGCTCTCAGCATATCTTCTAGAGTTTGAATTGTCCTCTCTGTTTGGCCATCGGTCTGAGGATGATAGGCCGTGCTAAGAGTAATTTTGGTCCCCATAGCTTGTTGAAAGCCTCTTCCAAAAACGGGATGTAAACCTCGGATCTCTGTCTGATAGTATGCTAGCTGGAACTCCATGTAGTCGTACGATCTCATTCATGTACAGTGTGGCTAGCTTGTCCAAATTATAGTTCATGCGGACAGGTAAGAAATGCGCAGATTTCGTGAGTTTATCTACGATTACCCAGATGCCGTCATGACTTTGTCTAGACCTTGGTAACCCGACAACAAAGTCCATGGAGATATGTTCTCATTTCCATTCTGGAATCTCTAGAGGTTGCAGAAGTCCTCAAGGTCTTGGTGCTCTGCCTTGACTTGCTGGTACACGTGACACTTGGAAACAAACATTGACACGTCTTTCTTCATTCCACTCCACCAAAAATTTTTCTTCAAATCTCTGTACATCTTGGTACTGCCAGGATGGACTGAAAATTTCGACTTATGTGCCTCAGACATTACTTCTTGTCGAAGGTTATCGATGTCTAGTACGCACAATCGTCCTTTCATCCACAAGATTCCTTTGTTATCTGTCTCGAAATCTGGTGATTTTCCTTCTTTAACTTGCTCTTTTAGTTTCACCAAAGCGGAATCTCTATCTTGACTTATCTTGATTGTCTCTCGAAGACATGGTTGTGCTGAAAGTGATGTTAGGATCACCTTACTCATTCTTTCGACTTAAAGCATCTGCTACCTGGATTGGATAGCTTATCGTCAAGTCGTAATCCTTCATGAGTTCAATCCACCGTCTTTGTCTCATAGTTAGTTCTTTTTGAGTGAACAAATACTTGAGACTTTGATGATCGGTGAAAATCTCGCATTTGGCTTCATAAAGATAATGTCTCCAAATTTTTAGTGCTAATACCACTGCAGCTAGTTTGAGGTCGTGCGTTGGGTAATTTGTTCATACTGGCTTCAACTACCTTGATGCGTATGCAATCACCCTTCCCTCTTGCATGAGTACACATCCTAAACCTCATTTAGATGCATCACTGTAGATGGTGAAGTCTTACCTTCAGTTGGCAATACCAACACCGGAGTGGAGGTATGCTTCTTCTTCAAAGTCTCGAAGCTTTGCTCACATTTTTCACTCCATTGAAACTTAGAGTTCTTCTGTGTGAGCTTGGTGAGGGGTATGGCTATTGAAGAGAATCCTTCAACAAATTTTCGGTAATAGCCTGCTAATCCCAAGAAGCTTTGAATTTCTGTCACATTCTTTGGTCTAGGCCAATCTGAGATTGCCTCTACTTTCTTAGGGTCCACAGATACTCCTGCTGCTGATATTATGTGTCCCAAGAATGTGACGCTCTCTAGCCAAAATTCGCATTTCTTGAACTTGGCGTACAGTTCCTTTTCTCTCAGCGTCTGGCGGGTGAGACGAAGATGTTCTTTGTGGTCTTCTTCACTTGACGAATACACTAAAATGTCGTCGATGAATACCACAACAAACTTGTAAAAAAATGGTTTGAACACCGTATTCATGAGATCCATGAATACTGCTGGAGCATTGGTTAACCCGAATGGCATTACCATGAATTCATAGTGTCCATATCTTGTTCTGAAGGCTGTCTTCGGAATATCGTCTGTTTTGACCTTCAGTTGGTGGTAGCCTGACCTTAAGCCGAGCTTGGAAAAGACCGTAACTCCTTTGAGTTGGTCAAACAAGTCATCTATCCTTGGAAGTGGGTATTTATTCTTGATTGTGATCTTATTCCATCCTCATGCTTCTGTCCTTCTTCTTTACAAATAGGACAGGAGCTCCCCACGGAGATGCGCTTGGTCGGATTTGCTTTTTACCCAACAATTCTTGAAGTTGCTCTTTGAGTTCTTTCAACTCTGCTGGAGCCATTCGGTATGGTGCTTTTGAGATTGGTGTAGCATTGAGCACTAAATTAATCTCAAATTCCACTTCGCGGTCGGGAAGTTCGCCAGGGAGTTCTTCAGGAAATACATCCGAAAACTCTTGTACTACCGGAATCTCTTCTAGCGTAAGTGTGGTTTCTTTCTTTACCTCGCTTAACATAGCTAGGTAAACTTCTTCTTCACTTTTCATGGCTTTCCAAGTTTGAGAAGCAGAAAGAAGAGTCTTTAGTTCTTTTGTCTTACCATGAATAAAAGTTTCTCTTGGTGTAGAGCTTGGATGGTTACCGTCTTTCCATGACAGTCTACTAAAGCATGATTCTTGGCTAACCAATCCTTTCCAGAATTAAGTTGAATTCCACCATGTTTAGTTGAATCAGGTTTGCCTTGAAATTCTGATTATATATGAGAACATCAATATCCCGATATAGAGTGCGAGTTTCTAAAATTCGGTTTGCAGGAGTTGCTACTCTATATGGTTCTTCTAAGTTATCAGGCTTAGATCCTAACTTCTTGGAAAATCTCTTAGACATGAATGAATGTGTAGCACCACAATCAAATAACACATACGTAGGCATATCATTGATTATAATGGTACCTGCTACGACATCATTTGAGTTGTCAGCTTCTTCTTGAGTAAGAGCATAAACTCGAGCATTTGTCTTGTTTTTCTTAGGCTTGTTTGGAGTTGTTCCTCCTGCTGGACCATTCTTTGGATCTGAAAGAGGGCATTGAGCAATGTGATGGTCCATCTTTCCGCAACAGAAACAAGCTCCAGAATTCCTACGACATTCACCAGTGTGAGCGAATCCACAAGTTTGGCACTTGGCTCCCTCTTTGCTTGATTGAAAAGACGTGGTTCCTTTAGCTGGAACACTGATGAATTGATTGCTTGAAAACCTAGGCCTCTTGAATTGCTGGCCCGATTGGTACTGGCTTGACTGAGGACGTTTGAGTTTGTTCTCGCCTTCACGCCTCTTGATATCATTCTCAGCCCTGATGGCGGCTCCCATCAATTCATCAAAACTATTGGGCTCGATAACGGCAAGGGCAGATTGAATACGACTGTTCAATCCCTTCTTGAAGCAATGCATGATGGTTGGGGAGTAAGTTCCCAATGAGTGGAACTTGGACGAATACTCCACCACTGTCATGTTTGGTTCTTGAACCAAGCTTTCAAATTTTGACAGTTTCTGCACTCGAACTGCTGTCGGGAAGTACTGCTTCAAAAATGCCTCTCGGAACCTTTGCCAAGTGATAGGTCCTGTCCTTACCATAGTTGGTGAGACTCCTTCCCACCATTTAGCTGTTTTATCCACAAGAAAAGGTGTAATCACATCTACCTTGATCCCTTGTGGAACCCCAAGTAGTCGAAGATGATTCTCCATCTCTTTCATCCAATTTTGTCCGACCTCAGGATCCGAGCTTCCATCAAAGTTTGGGACTCTTGCTCTTCGGAGAGCCTCGTAGTACTGTTTCGTCCCATTCTGAGCTGGAGGTGGTGGCGGTGGCTGATTAGCATTAGGATTCACTAATCCTTGTAGCGTGGTTGCCACAATCATGGCTATAGCCATCAAGTCCACCTGACTGAGGCCAATTGTTGGTGGTGGTTGTTGTGCATCTTCATCATTGCGGTTATTGTAATGAGGATTGCGATTGTTTCTAACTGGTCTTCCGTCCATTTCTACAATGATGAAAGTTCTAAGGTTGATGGCAGAATAGAGACTAAACAAAGGAAGAAAAATGATTGAGTAATTGCTCCAAAAATTAAATATAAAACCAATGGATAAAAATAAATTTTTATTGATTTCCCAAGAAAGTGCAATTACAAATAACCTTTGAAAATGCTAACAAAATGTAAATAGAACAAGTGCTATTACAAAAAGCTACTACTGAATGTCTAATCTATCACTTCTCCCTTTACCAAATCCATAGGATCCTCTTCGACTTCTTCATCTTCTTCGGGATCCTCCTCAGGTTCGTCTTCATGGTTGGCTATTACTGCTTCTAGATGTTCAATATGATCATGCAGAACTGTATTCTGGTCGCTAAGAACTTCAACAGTGTCCTGCAACTCTTGAATCTGAGCATCAGTCTGTTCACTATACTAATTATGCTAGTGCACGAGTTGGTGATTTTGATCCTTAAGTATTTGGATCTTCTCAACTAATGTATCACGTAACTCGATGAACTCTGCAACAGTCTCTTGGGAGGTTTCGAACTCTTCTTGAGTTCTCCTATTCTTCTCTTCTGCCTCATGCAGATAATGAGCATAACGTTGAACATCACCTCTTAAGTGTTCTGCTCGACGCACTAATTCATCTTTGTCTAGCTCTAGGCAGTAGTTATGTTCTTTTAGTTTCTCTAGCTTCTTCTCTAAGCTCTTAATGTAGCTACTCTGGTTAGCCATATCCTACATCCAAAACATGAGAGTGAAGGTTCATAAATGATATCAAGAGTACAAGTCGAACTATACAATTACTGGAATGAACAGAATCAGTAAGCCTATAACATTTAGTAGAAGAAAATAGCTCAAAAATTTTTCGGTCTCAGAAAGGAGTGAAAATTTTACTAAAAATTCTTCACATCAAGATCATGAAGTGTACCAAATTTATTGCAAAAATACTGAGCCGTTTGGAAATGAAAATTTCTCAAAGTTTCAAAAATCTGGAAAATTTCACGTAAATGATGATATCACTATCTAAACGAAGGATTTTGGGGTTCGTCAGCGGTGCTAGAATGAAAGTTTATTTCTATGTTAGGTTCTCCTCGTCGAGAGCTTTCCAACGCATACTTTTAACAGTAAAAATTCCTCCTGGATCAAAAGTTATGGCCGTTTGAAGTTTGCAACGAAAAACACCTCAACTTCCATGCCATTTGCAAGTTCTATTGCATGCGCTTGCTGGAATTCACTGTCTACTGCAATTCTGATGCTTCTGCAATCAGTCTGCTGCTTTTCCAGTGTCTGCTGCTTTCCAGCACTGTTAGAACCAGTCTGCTGCATTCCGAGTCTACTGACCCAGTCTTCTTCAGATCTACTGGTTTCCATCTACTGGTTCTGCTTTCAGACTACTGATTTGATATTACTATTTTTCGGTCTACTGATTATGGTCTATTGGTTTTTCTGTTATCTGCTGGTTCCGGTCTACTGATTTTTGGCCTACTGATTTTTTTTTCAGACATGCTGCTGAAACACTCAGAGCTCTACTGCATTCTGATTTGTTTCCCTTACTGATTTTCCAAATTGTACGTAGTTAGTCTATCTTTTCAGTAGTCTATAACAGTAGTTTATCATCAGGACTATTTTTTCAGAAGTCTATCAGAACTTATTATTTCTAGTTCCTCCTCCCCAGATTATGAAACCTGGTTTGCTCTGATACCACTTCAATGTCACGCCCCGGGACGGGGGTTGGTTGACACAGGAGTTGTTCTCAAATTTACATTCGAAAACAACAAGCCTCAGAAGTACAGAATTCAGAAACCAGTCTTTTTATTCATAAATACTGAATATTTCAATGTCTGATACAAACTCATTGCCAAATGTTTTACAGCGGAAATGTAAAACCAAATATAACAGTATCTTAACAGATGCAGCGGAATAAACATAAATTAGAACTGATAAGCAACGGCTTTCTTCACCTGCCTCAGAATTGAATCTGCTCTTCTTCTTCTAACTTTTCTTCCTCGTTCTTATCTGAGATGGGTTTGGTGGGTGAGTGATATGGTTGTCACTCAGTAAGCAGGGGCGGGAATAACTCTCAGTTTTCGAAATCATTTTCAACAGAAACAGTAATACAATAATATACAGAAAACTCGTATTTTCATCACAGAAATCAGAATTCAGAAATCACAGGTTTCAGAACAGAAATCAGAATTAGTAAGCACTGAGCACATTAGTGAATTTCATGGCAAAATTGATATCAGTCCCCTATATGTTCTCTCTTCTAAGGGGTGATGCCAGAGTAAGAATCAGAATTCAGAAATGTTCAGAATATATATTACTACCTTCACTAGGGAGTTTCAGTGCTTCAAAATCATATATCGGAAATCAAACATATAGAAATTGTGCTTTAAAACAGAATTATCAAACTGATTTCAAGATATTAATATATAAGCCCACTTACAGTAATTTGCTAGAGTTTCGGTTGAAGTCTACTGGAAATCTGGTTGCTCTCGCTATTGGATTTTACAGCTCGAACAAGGCACTCTCGAAAATTTAAGTAACAATCTCAAGATTTGTGTAACTCTAATTCAGAGACTTGAGAGTGTTATTTATAGGCCAAAATCTGACTGTTAGACTCCCTATTAATAGCCATAATCTGCATTTAACAGCCTTTATTCCATTTTAAATGCTTCAGTTACAAGTCATGAGTTGAATTAGTAACTGTCTGCTGGAATCTCGTTTTTCTGCTGCTGGATTCTATCTACTGGAAAATATCAACTTCTGAAATATTAGTTAATGCTGGAATTGTTAGCTTCTGCTGGAATTTTCCTTTGCTACTGAATATTGCTAGCTGCTAGAAATATTAACTTCTGCTGGAATGCTGAAATTTCGGGTTTTCACAACAATGGTCGGTGGATATTGTAAATATATTTAAAAAATTCATATATATTTTTTAAAATGTAATCTTCAACACTTGTCCTAATTCGAATTCTTCCATCATGACTTCTGTATTTATGAAAACCTCTAACAAATATAAGACTTTGTTTGGATAAGTATTTATAAAATATTTTTATAAAAGTACTTTTTATAAAAAAAATAAAATATTTTAAAAATTGTTTTTAAATAAATATGTGTTAAGACAAATATTCTACAAAAACATTTTTAGAATTGAAAAGGTTTTTGGACAATTATTTTAAAAAACGATTTTAAAGTTAAAATAATCGTAAAGGTGTTGACAACAATTTAATAAAAATATTTTAATTATCTTTAACCAGCGTTTTTTATTATAAAAACACAAAAAACACCTTTCAATTGTCATTTAAATACTATAATTTGATAAGACTTTTTTAAAAATAGTTTTCAAAAACGTTTTACTATCTTATACAAATACATAATTTAAGTTTTTTTCACTTATAAAATAGTAAAAATGTTTTAAAGTACTTATTCAAACAGAAGTCATACTTTTTCAGTTCCTCACTTTCCTTCATTATAATCTTCCTAAAAGACAATAGAAGCTTTAACTAAAATTGACTGCATATCCCTTAAAAAATGGTGTGGATAGTGATAAAGTTTTTTTTATATGATGTGGGAACCTGCAGCCGCTATCTTTCGATAAATACTGAAAAAACCCCGGACTAGCGCAACAATATGCAAATCACGTTAGCCAGATAAACCATACCGGGAAAGCTTTGTCTGACAAGCTCGTCCGAGAAGGTATTGGTAGTGAGAATCGAACTCCTAACTATTGGTTAAGCACTCACATGCTCTATCAACTCGGACACAAATTTACACATTTTTCAATTTTATTTATTTTTAATTGTATGACATGTCACCTGAATATGTCATCGAAAATTAATGACGTGACGATGGTACATAGTAGACATGTATGATCTAACGTCATCATTCTGAAGAAAAATGATTAAAATTGAAAAATATGTGTAAGCTAGAGGATTACAAATATGAATTTACGGATAACATAATTGAATATGAAAAAAATTCAAGTTATATGACCAAAAATATAATTTATCCTTTTTTTTTTGAAAATATAATTTTCCATTATACATATAATGTATGTGCAAAAAATTTGACGTGCTTGGTGAAGCCTTGTTGTTTTTACTTAAGATACTCTCATTTTGAATTTGCATCCCTATTTTGAAATAGTAAGATTAATAATTATTTAAAATAATCTACCATTTTAATTTTATTTTATTTCTTTCTAATATATACTTTTTCATTAATAGTTTTTTCAAATTAAGTTTATATTATAAAAAATAAAATTTTGAATTAAAGTATATAAATTTAAATTTTATCTATTATTTTACACATAAATTGTATCGATATGCTAATATTATAATAAATAATTATTGACTCACTTATATAAAAAATAGTTCCCAAAAAGTGTATACATAATGACAATATTATTGTAATCTTAAAGTATATATATTACATACATCTGGAGTAGAAAGTAAGTCAACCAACCAAAAAGCTGAGGGCAAATATGTCAAATGACACAATTGCAAAGTAGTTGCAGTGCTATATAAATCACACAGCATCGCTGCCTATTTCCGCACAAAGAAGAAAGAAACTAACACAAAGCATTCTTCACAGCAAAATAAAATATGCAACTCAAATCTTGCCCTCTTCTCTATGTGATCCTCTTGATATTGGTGGCTTCATTTTATTACCAAGCCTTGGCCATTTCGCCTAGTACCATCTTTGGCAACTGGCAGCCGATTCCGAACGTTAACGTGCCAGAGGTGTTGGAAATTGCTAGATTCGCGGTGTCGGAGCACAACAAGAAGGCTAACGTGCAGTTGGAGTTTGTAAAGGCGGTGAAGGGTGAAACCCAAGTAGTTGAAGGTACGAATTACAGATTGGTCATCATCGCGAATGATAAGGCTGCCGGCAATGCGCCAGGAAACTACGAGGCTGTGGTCTGGGACATGCCTTGGAAGCATTTCAGGGAACTAAGCTCTTTTGTGAAAGTTTAAGGATGATATCATATATGTAATGCTAGTGTCCTGAATAAGAATGTCTTTGTATCTGATATGAAAAAATATTTTTGGACATAAATTGAGATCTCCTTCGTTGAATTTTGGGATGTTATCTTATTATAAGTTTTAGAAAATACTAAATAAGCTCTTTTAAAAAATAACTTTGAGTGATCCAACTCTTTTCAAACCACATATAAACTATTAAACAACATATTTAAACATCTTATAATGTCTTTTATATTTTTTTAGCAAACATCTTTTCTAGATTATGAACTCCCAAAAAGTTTGTAATTTTTTCGAAGATCGACCTTTCATTTGTATTGAGATAACTACGAAAGTGGACCGGGTTAAATTGTAATAAAATCATTTTTGAGTATAAACTATTTTACACATACTATTGTTTAATAAAAAACAAAGAACATATTAAAATGAATTTGAGTAGGTATCTTGTGAGACGGTCTCACGATTATTTATTTGTGAGACGGGTCAATCCTACCGATATTCACAATAAAAAGTAATACTCTTAGCATAAAAAGTAATACTTTTTCATGGATGAACCAAATAAGATATCCGTTTCACAAACTACGACCCGTGAGACCGTTTCACATAAGTTTTTCCCATGAATTTTGACAAAATAACCAAAATCTCAAATAAGTAAATATATAAAATATAAAATGCAATTTTTTGTATAAAAGATATGACTGATATTTAATTTTCATGAAAGTAAATAATCAAACAAGAAATAAAAAATTTTCGCGAGACAGAGTATGATGCTACACTTGTGAATAAAAATGTATTTGGTGGTCTATATTTATATCTTCATGTTCGGGTCAATTAAAAATTAGAAACCCTTCATGTATGTAAGAATAAATATAGATTTTTGGATGCACTCACTTGATATGGTAGAATGAAATAAAGATATGAATCAAATGATAAGTCTATTTTATTCTTATGATGAATATCACAAAAATAAAGATAAATAAATTACAATTATTTTTTATAAACAATTCATAATATAATTAAAATATTTAAATAATAATTATTCTAAAATTATTTGCTATTACTAGCATCATTATTATTATTTATTGTTATTATACTTATAATTTTTATTAAATATTAATTATTATTGTTATATTTATTGTTATCATACAATTATTATTATTTTATAAAAAATATTAATATTATTAATAATATTCTATTATTACTATAATTATTATTTTATTTATTTAACTATGATTCAATATTAATATTTATTTTATTGTTGTTGAATTAATTATTAATAATATTCCATTTCTTATTATCGGTGTTGTTATCATTGTTATTGTTATTATGAGCAGGGGCGGATTTAGAATTTATACTCTGTGGAGGTCGCTTATAAAATATGGACATTAAAAGAGAAAAGGCAAAAATTTCATCGGTCATATTCAACTAAACATAAACAATATGCTTTAAAAAAAAATTTATAATTAAAAAAAATTCGACGTTCCTTCAATAATAGCATTTATACAAATATTTTAAGCAATTTCTGTTTCAGTAAATATTATCAATACATCCGAGAGAAAATCATCATCTATTTTGCTCCGAATCCTAGCTTTGACGATATTCATAGTTGAGTTCTGTAATAGTAACGGTAGAAATTGGAAGAGTCGGCAGACTCAACCCTTGATAGTAGAAAAGACTTTTCATAGATGATAAATTTAAAAGTAATAAAGTATTAAAAAAAATTTAAAATAAATCAATTATTAGAAAAAGGAAAAAAAAAAGCTAAGATTCGAACCTGGGTTTACAAGTACAGAAACTCTTGCCTTGCCATATATATATAAATGATCGACCATAATAAATTAAAAAGCATGTATCTCCATGGCAAGGCAAGAGTATTATTAATTTTTCAAAAATTAATTCAATTAAAAAAATTTAAAAATTTTGGGGAGGCCGTGGCCCTCGTGAGTCCTAATATAAATCCGCCCCTGATTATGAGTATTATTATTCTTATGAGTATTATTAAATGGTACTTATTATCATTAGATGTTATTTATTTGTAGTATTATTTATAATTCTTAAATATTTTTTATAATTTTTTATTTATTGTAATTATATCATTATTCTTATTATTAAATATATTTTGTCATTAATTTTATTTTATTGTTAAAAAATAAATGATAATATTTATTATCAAAAGATTTCATAAAATAAAATTGATAATATATATATATATATATATGTATGTATAGACACACACACACACACACTATATATATATAATACTTGAGCATAACAGAAATTAACATTATTGGTTTACTAACTTTTCCTATAATGAGTTTTACTGTACAAAGTTTTCACATTTTGATTTTATCTGTTTGTTTTTGGGAGCTTGACTGGAACTTAAAAAAATTCAGTCCCCTCAAATAATAGATCTTACTTTTTTTCAAACATAGTGATATTATTTCCATATGAACCCTTTACAATAAAATTCCCTAATATATTCATCAATTTTTTTTCTCTCGATTCTCTATATCATGAACACTTAGAGGTAAACCAATTCTCTTAATTTATATTTTCGAGTTATTATTATTTCGTATGGAAAAAATTGTTTTAACATATAATTTCTCAGTTCCCTTCTTTCTTCATTTTAGTCTTCCTAAAAGACAATAAAAGCTTTAACTAAAGTTTGATTGCACGTCCCTTGAAAAAATTGATGTGAATGGTGAAAGCTTTTTTTGTTTTACCTAAAATATTGTTGTTTTAAACTTCCTATCCTATTTAAAGGAATAAAATATTAATAATGTTAGATTAAAAATATCTCAATTTTGGTGATAGCAAATAACATCGAGTTATTTATAGTTCCAACTGCTATTTATTTGTATTTACAAGATTCTAATTATGTTGGGTTGCAGAAATGTTAAAAATATTGACTATAATGATAAAAAAAAACTTGTTATTATGTTGCTAACATAATTCATTAAATGTGTAGTTGGTAGATGTCAAGTTGGAAGTAATAAGTCGCTGAAATATAATTTTATCACAACTTAGTTTATGGGATGCTAAATTTTTTTGATGATATCTCATTGCTCGATGATTTAAATGACAAGAAACGAACACGGTTGAACAAAAAACTCAAATTGCTACAAGTCAAATTTCTGATTAGCTCAACCGATTCGGATGTTATATATGTGAAATAGTGGTTGCAAGATCGAGCTGGACGAAGCAGAAACAAAAACCAGCGACTACCTTGTTCATCTAAATGGAATGATTCAGCATGAATTACAAAGCTAAGACAGTGATTTACAAAACATCTCATGTCCCTTGCCAATTAAACATGAAGTTTACATCACAGATGCTAGTCTTGAGCTTCGAGCGATATTTATTCCTTGTTTTAGACGGCTGATTCGACTAGAACATGTTTAGAATATACGGTACACTTCTAATGAGTTTCATGATCTTACGTCGATTTAGACCTCATGGTACTTATTGTATATTCAAAGATTTTATCTATGCGGCTTGCATGAGTAAACTGATAAAATATAATGTCATTATCGAATGAAATCGTAAAATCTTATTAGATTAAAGATTGTTTTACATTAGAGTCAATAAAAGTCCGAGCCACAAGTAGGCTTGCCGGGCAACTATTTTAACATAGAGCACCACCATCGACACCGAGGATTTAAAGATATCGTTCAGGCAACAATTACCACCAATGTTTTTGCATAAATGGATCAAAGAAAAGCTAAAAGTCCTGCATGTCAAGCATTTGTAAAGAAAGATTTGTGCCAATGGGAATAAACATGTGCATAGATTAATAATAACAATAAAATATAACCCCACAATGAATTAATGTAGTTAATTATGTAAAGGAATTTTGGGAATAACCACGTAAAATATATATTAAATAACATTTAATTGAATTGGTCAAGCCATATTAAAGTTACAGTCATACCTTTATTTATTTATATTATAATTTTAAATTTAATTATAATAACATAAAATTATTATTAGATAGTCTATTACTCTATATTTTAGATAAATATTTCTATAGCGTGCAAAAGGTTACTAATACCAACAAAAGAAAAGTTTGCTCTCGATCTCACTTCACTGCTCTCTCCAAAACTTCCCCATCATCATTTTTGAAATTTGGGCAACCCTCTGGTAATTAATTTTGAACATTTATGGAGTGTAGGAAATTTAGTTGTTATTTGTTTAAAAATAAAGAGACTATGAATTTATTAATTGTCAAACTTTTTTTTGTTCAATATAAAATTAAGTAAATTAGCAACTGTTTATGGATATTTTTTTTTAATTTTTTTTGGTTTTATTGAAACAACATATATATCATGTTACGTACCTCCATGATGACATAAGGGGGAAACAAAGGAAAAGAATACAGAATCCAGCAGCAAGCCTTGTAAAATTCAAGAAGACAGAATCCAAAACATCAAACCTCCTGAATTCAAGAATTCATCAGAAACAAGCAAGCCGACTGATCCCAAGACAGATCAGAAGAAGGGATGGATCTTATTGATTTTTATTTGCTATATTTTTGTTTTAGTATGTATTCATATCTTTTTAGTAAGTATTCAGATACAATAAATTTTTTTTTCAATGAAGGAAATTCAGTTATCTTGAATAACTTGCTTATTTTTTGTCCACCAAAAAAGGGAAATTGATGATCAATTAAGGTTTTGGTGATCTTAAAAATAATCTAAGGATGTCCAATAAAGCCTAGTCGAACCGAATTCCCGAAGAAAGCTGATCTCTCGAAAGAAACTGATGAATATCTAAAGTCTATATCAGTTACGCACTTCAGCCTCACCGATCATATGTTATTCATGCACAATTCGCATCAGTCTATGAGTTAGTCACAATTATTCTCCTAAATGGTCATAGAAAAATTCTGCAGTCAGACTTGAAAAATCAGAAAAATATTCTTCGTTCGTAACAACTTTTAAGATTGTTAAATATCAGAGTCCATGCACACTAGACTGACATTACTATTTACAAAAAGGACGATGATGTGACACAACAGTTACCAGATTTGAAAACGATTATCAGATTCAAAAATTAGGTAGTTGGTTCTTTGCTCATATATTGATAAGATGCATGTAGATTCAGACTCTAAATTCCTTACACAAGACATGTACATCTTGCATATTTTTTTATCCAAGTTTTCAGAGCCTAACTGTTCAAGAATATTTTGGATCACACACTTAGTGTTTACATAAGATCATTCAAGATCAATTGTGCCAAGGATATTTTGTTCAAAAATACATGTAACTGACAGTAAGAGTTTACTGATAAGATTATTTAAACCTTGAGTTAGTTAGGAGTTTCAATATAACAATATTAAGCTCTACTAAAGAGGGTTGTTGCAAAGTGTTTGTAATCGCCAAAGCCTTCTAATGATATCCTTTTGGAAACGGAAAAAAAGATGTCATATGAGTTATTCAATCTTCGAACATCCATAAAAAAATTATGTTGTACATTTAATCTAAGTGTACCTAGACTAACTGTTTTTCAGACTAAATGTTTATATTGTTCAAACCAATTCAAGGAGCCAATTTCCACGCAGTACCTTATTACTGGTTTATTGGAGCCTTGCTAACAAGAATTATAATTCAAGCTTTGCCAAACTAATTGAATTATTTGATAGTTGCATTGAGATTATTTATTAACTCCTCTTACCAATCTCTCGACCTTAAAAATATCCATATCTTTTAATTTTTCATTGTAACATAAAAAATTTCAATTTTTTGTTTAAGTGAATTAATGAATAAATAATAACACAATCACTGTCATATTCCATATATTTAAACATTCAGCTTATGACCGGTGGTGTACTTGAGATTGTTGGGAATTGAGTCAATTTTAAAAAACGAGCCCGTCAGATAATGAGTAGGTTTCTTGTGAGACTGTCTCACAAATCGTTATCTACGGGTCAACTCTACCGATATTCACAATAAAAAGCTATACTTTTAACATAAAAAGTAATAATTTTTCATAGATGACCCAAATAAGAGATCCGTCTCACAAAATACGACCCGTGAGACCGTCTCACACAAGTTTTTGCCTCAAATAATATGTCTATTTTTTCATTAAAAATAGCTTTTCATAATGTAACCGCGTCATTTTTATTTGGACCATTTTTAATTAAGGATTCTTTTTTTTTTATCAAATTTTTTTCTCAATTCTCTCTGTCATGAACACTAATTAGGGGCAAAACAACTTTTAAAATTTATATTTTAATTTTATTACTATTTTCATCTGAAAAATTATTATTTACAATAGTCGGTGGATAATGGAAATATGTTTGAAAAATTCATAATTTTTTATTATAAAAAAAGTAATCTTCAACACTGTCTTAATTCGAATTCTTCCGTCACGACTTCTGTATTTATGAAAATCTCTAACAATATATAGACTTTGTTTGGATAAGTATTTATAAAACATTTTATAAAAGAGCTTTTTATAAAAAAAAAAGTATAAAATATTAAAAAAAATTTAAAAAATAATAAATATGTGTTAAGACAAATATTCTATAAAAACATTTTTAGAGTTGAAAAGGTGTTTGGACAATTATTTTAAAACGAATCTAAAGTTAAAAATAATTATAAAGATGTTTGACAAAAAATTAATAAAATCTTTTAATTCTCTTTAACCCGCGTTTTTTATTATAAAAACATAAAAAAACACCTCTCAATTGTTATTTAAAAAATATAATCTGATAACATTTTTTCAAAAATAGTTTTCAAAAACATTTTACTATCTTATGTAAATACATAATTTAAGTTTTTTTCACTTATAAAATAGTAAAAATGTTTTAAAGTACTTGTTCAAACAGAAGTCATACTTTTTCAGTTCCCCACTTTCCTTCATTATAATCTTCCTAAAAGACAATATAAGCTTTAACTAAAATTGACTGCATATCCCTTAGAAAATGGTGTGGATAGTGATAAGCTTTTTTTTATATGATGTAGGAACCTGCAGCTACTATCTTCCGGTACATAATGAAAAAACCCCGGATTAGCGCAACAATATGCAAATCACGTTAGTCAGGTAAAACATACTGGGAAAACTTTGTGTGACAAGCTCGTCCGAGAAGGTGTTGATAGTGAGAATCGAACTATTGACTATTGATTAAACACTCACATACTCTATAAACTCGAACACTTCTTTGAAGACAGTGAATAATCCTTTTTGCTATACTTAAAATATCCACATTTTTTAAACCTCCTTCCTATTTTAAAAGAGTAAAATTCAAATACATTCTTAAAATTTTCCATCATGTATAATTATATTTTAATTTTCTAATATATATTATTGTTATTAATTTTTTTGTAAATTTAGTTTAGATGGTAAAATTAAAATATGAATTTAAAATATATAATTATATATTGTAGACACTATTTTATATACATGGAAAATTAAAATTTTGGTCGTGTAACTTAAATGTTTTTCATTTTTTGCTATGTTATTGGTTAATTTATAATTTTTGTCCACTAATTTACACATTTTTCATTTTTTTTAATAGGAGTGTCGACATTTCAGGGAAAAATGACGACATGTCACTTGAATATGTCATCGAAAATTAATGATATGATGATGGTACATTGTAGACATATATGATCTAACGTCATCATTATGGAGAAAAATGATAAAAATTGAAAAATATGTGCAAGCTAGAGGATTACACATGTGAATTTACGAATAACATAATTGAATATGAAAAAATTCAAGTTACATGACCAAAAATATAAATTTTTTTTTTTTTGAAATCATAATTTTCAATTATACATAAAACGTATGTGAGAAAAAAATTGATGTGCTTGGTGAAACCTTTTTTGTTTTTACCTAAAATACTCTCATTTTGAAATTGCATCCTTATTTTGGAGTAGTAAAGATTAATAATTATTTAAAATAATCTACCATTTTAATTTTATTTTATTTCTTTCTAATATATACTTTTTTCATTAATAGATTTTTCAAATTAAGTTTTTATTATAAAATATAAAATTTTGAATTAAAATATAAAAATTTAAATTTTATCTATTATTTTACACATAAATTGTATCGATATGCTAATATTATAAAATATAAAAATTTAAATTTTATCTATTATTTTACACATAAATTGTATCGATATGCTAATATTATAATAAATAATTATTGACTCACTTATATAAAAAATAGTTCCCAAAAAGTGTATACATAATGACAATATTATTGTAATCTTAAAGTATATATATTACATACATCTGGAGTAGAAAGTAAGTCAACCAACCAAAAAGCTGAGGGCAAATATGTCAAATGACACAATTGCAAAGTAGTTGCAGTGCTATATAAATCACACAGCATCGTTGCCTATTTCCACACAAAGAAAAAAGAAACTAACACAAAGCATTCTTCACAGCAAAATAAAATATGCAACTCAAATCTTGCCCTCTTCTCTATGCGATCCTCTTGATATTGGTGGCTTCATTTCATTACCAAGCCTTGGCCATTTCGCCTAGTACCATCGTTGGCAACTGGCGGCCGATTCCGAACGTTAACGTGCCAGAGGTGTTGGAAATCGCTAGATTCGCGGTGTCAGAGCACAACAAGAAGGCTAACGTGCAGTTGGAGTTTGTAAAGACGGTGAAGGGTGAAACCCAAGTAGTCGAAGGTACGAATTACAGACTGGTCATCATCGCGAATGATAAGGCTGCCGGCAATGCGCCGGGAAACTACGAGGCCGTGGTCTGGGACTTGCCTTGGAAGCATTTCAGGGAACTAAGCTCTTTTGTGAAAGTTTAAGGATGATATCATATATGTAATTCTAGTCAAGTCCTGAATAAGAATGTCTTTGTATCTGATATGAAAAATATTTTTGGACATAAATTGAGATCTCCTTCATTGAATTTTGAGATGTTATATTATTATAGGTTTTAGAAATACTAAATAAGCTCTTCGAAAAAATAACTTTGAGTGATCCAACTTTTTTTAAACCACATATAAGCTATTAAACAACATATTTAAACATCTTATAATGTCTTTTATATTTTTTTAGCAAACATCTTTTCTAGCTTCTGAACTCCCAAAAAGTTTGTAATTTTTTCGAAGATCGACCTTTCATGCATTTGTACTGAGATAACTACGAAAGTGGACCGGGTTAAATTGTAATAAAATCATTTTTGAGTATAAACTATTTTACACAGACTATTATTTAATAAAAAAACAAAGCTAACATATGAAAATGAATTTTGATAACATAGATGACCAAAATCGCAAATAAGTAAATATATAAAATATAAAATGCAATTTTTTTTAATAAAAGATATGACTGATATTTAATTTTCGTGAAAGTAAATAATCAAACAAGAAATAAGAAATTTTCGCGAGACAGATCGAGTATGATTCTACTCTTGTGATATTACAAAAAAAATGTATTTGGCGGTCTATATTTATATCTTCATGTTCGGGTCAATAAAAAATTAGAAACCCTTCATGTATATAAGAATAAGTATAGATTTTTGGATGCACTCACTTGATATGGTAGAATGAAATAAGATATGAATCAAATGATGAGTCTATTTTATTCCTACGATGAATATCACAAAAATAAAAGATAAATAAATTACAATGATTTTTTTATTATAAAGAATTCATAATATAATTAAAATATTTAAATAATAATTATTCTAAAATTATTTACTATTCTAGAATCATTATTATATTATTATTTATTGTTATTATACTTATAATTTTTATTAAATATTAATTATTATTGTTCTATTTATTGTTATTATACAATTATTATTATTTTATAAATTAATAATATTCTATTATTACTATATATCATGAACACTTAGAGGTAAACAAATTCTCTTAATTTATATTTTCGAGTTATTATTATTTCGTATGGAAAAAATTGTTTATTCTTTTTTAAAGAATAAAGTTTATAGTGGTCGTGGATCTTGGAAATATATAAATTTTATGAAAGTTAAAAAGGGAAATCTCCCACACACATCCTAATTCAATTTCTTCCGACCTAATTTTCACATTTCTAAAATCTCTCGTAACATATAATTTCTCAGTTCCCATATTTCTTCATTTTAGTCTTCCTAAAAGACAATAAAAGCTTGGCAAAAACTTGTGTGAGACGGTCTCACGGGTCGTATTTTGTGAGATGGATCTCTTATTTGGGTCATCCATGAAAAAATATTAATTTTTATGCTAAGAGTATTACTTTTTATTATGAATATCGGTAGGGTTGACCCGTCTCACATATAAAGATTCGTAAAATCGTCTCACAAGAGACCTACTCTAAAAGCTTTAACTAAAGTTTGATTCCACATCCCTTAAAAAATTGATGTGAATGGTGAAGCCTTTTTGTTTTACCTAAAATATTGTTGTTTTAAACTTCCTATCCTATTTAAAGGAATAAAATATTAATAATGTTAGATTAAAAATATCTCAGTTTTGATGATACCAAACAACATCAAGTTGTTTATAGTTCCAACTGCTATTTATTTGTATTTACAAGATTCTAGTTGTGTTGGGTTGCAGAAATGCTAAAAATATTGATTATAATGATAACAAATCTTGTTATTATGTTGCTAACATAATTAATTAAATGTATAGTTGGTAGATGTCAAGTTGGAAGTACTAAGTTGCTGAAATATAATTTTATCACGACTTAGTTTATGGCAAGCTAAAATTTTTCGATGATATCTCATTGCTCGATGTTTTAAATGACAAGAAACGAACACGGTTGAACAAAAAGCTCAAATTGCTACAAGTAAAATTTCTAATTAGCTCAACTGATTCGGATGTTATATATGTGAAATAGTGGTTGCAAGATCGAGCTGGACGAATCAGAAACAAAAACCAGCGACTACCTTGTTCATCTAAATGGAACGATTCAACATGCGTTACAATGCTAAGACCGTGATTTACAAATCATCTTCACAAGTTGAAATCTGAATCGGTTCTTAAGATGGTGAAAAATGACGATGAAATTGTTGATTTTGCATTGAATAAGAAAGAGTTCCAGGTTGTATATATAGTATTTCGAGCATCTATATCTCATAAGAACTCTAAATTGAGTGATTTTTTATTCTATGGAAAGCTAAGATAAAACTATACAATATTCATGTTCATCACTTTCTTCGAAAATCAATGAATCAAGACAAACTAAGTTGATCAAACCAACGAAACAAGTTGATCAACCAACTCGATGTGGAACAGCCAGCAGACCAAACTGATCAACCTGCTCGATCCGGAACAACCTGGTCAACAATATAATTAGCTCGATCTCAAAATATGTCCAGTAACGTGAATATGATTGTTTCAATATCAGAAATCATATAAAACCTTTATAAACGATCATATTCCTATTTTAGTTGTCCAAGAATGTCTCCTAATAAGAAAAAGATAAGCAGAGACATTTTTCTCTCATATATCGACTTTTCAGAAGCTGATTATTGCTATATTTGGATACATGTCAAGATGCATTAACTGACCTGCACTATGAAAGGGGAAAAAGACAAGACAATTTGTTTTGTGTCGGAAATCAGTACAAGTATTCATTTATTGAAGATTGACCATTGAAGGAGTTCATCTTTATACGCATGATTAAAGATTGAAGAACACTATTGAAGCTCTCACAATCCGCCTTATCGAAGATATCGAACACTCTTTAGTGATCTATCTTTAAACTGCTCTAGCACACACGTATGATTCATATTGATAATATGGGATCAACTTGTGCTACCCAATCAATTTTAGTTGCTCAAGCTACTTAATTGAAGAGTTGTACTTCTATCTGTCTGTACCTAGGGTTCAATAAACATTTTGAGTTTGTGTTGTATATAAGATACTAAGAGTTTCAGTTTAGGCATTGGAAAAGTTCTAACTGAAGTGGGTTTGTACAAATAGTTTATAAATCAAAGCCTTTTAGTGGATTCATTCCTTGAATGGAAGAAAGGAGAGACATAGAAGAATATTGTCTTCCAACTTCCATATACTTTGTGTTATTTATTTTCAGTCATTTATCTCCCATTTGTTTCCATATATTTGTTTGGTATCTATGTTAAAAGTCTGTTTAAATGAATATATGTCATATCACTTGTCCAGCCGGATTTTTTCGCACTTGAAAAACCATTTTCAGTGTCTAGTTTCATCTAGCCGGTCTAGAAACAAGCATTAACAATTAAAAATTATTAAAATAAACTCAAGTTTCAAAGAAAATTTTAAAGAGTTTATGCATTCCCTCTAAACTCTATATTCAATACTAACAAATAATGTAAGGCCCTAGAGTATATTATCTTGTAATTTTGAATAATTAGAATAATTTATTGAGTTTTAAATTAAAATAATTATCTATGCCAATTTTTTTTTTGAAAGTTGTGTTAAAAAATATGTATTTTAGAATATTAGAGAATTATAGACGATATTAAAATACA
The DNA here is from genome assembly GCF_025594145.1 of Primulina tabacum. Lineage (NCBI taxonomy): Eukaryota > Viridiplantae > Streptophyta > Magnoliopsida > Lamiales > Gesneriaceae > Primulina > Primulina tabacum. The sequence continues at coordinate 41,599,688 of NC_134557.1, forward strand.
TATAGAGTTTAAATAACACACGAAAGCAAAAAAAATTCAAAACCGGGATAAATGGGCTTGAGTTACTATTTTTAGTAACCATTTAATATTATAATACATATATATACATACATTATACACACCCATCAAAAGAGAAGTAAGAAGCAAGAAGACCCAAGCCCTTCTCTGTTTTCCGTCACCCTTGTAGCGGCTGCGATAGAATTGTTGTATCTCTTCCGTCCGAACTCAAAACCCAAAAATTCTTAAACGGTTGTCTTGCTAACATCCTAAACTTCGATTCAATCTATAAATCAATCATTTTGAGCAAGGATTCGGTTAGATCGAAGCTGCTATTATTGTGCTCTGTTTATGCGTGATTTCTTGACCGTTTTGGCGAGTTGTTCTTCTTGTTGCTGCGATTTTTACTGCTTGAGTTTTTAGAAATGACATAAATAAAGACCGTAGATCTTTTTTGTTGGCTATCATGAGCACTGTAATTATCAAATTTCAATTAGAAACGGTTTTTTATGATTTTTCTACCAAAATGTGTCAAAACCGAATTCGCAATTAAACTGTGTAGAAATACTACTGTAATTCGAGCTTATGACCTTTGTACACTTGGATTCTTGTTAGAATTTTTCAAGTTCGCAATCTTGATTTTGATGATAACAAAACTTGTTAATTGTGTTACTAATAATCTACCGTAGTGTGCAGCACCTAGGATCATTCACGAGCTGTTTACATCGCAAACTGAAGACTCAACTGATCGCACAAACTGAATCAGTCTAACTGTTACGTCAATTGAGCAGTCCAGCTGATTGTCCAGTTGATAGGTGGTTCAGCAGGAGAACCTCAGAATACTGGCCAGCTGAAGGAGTGTTCAACTGATGAAGAAACCCAGCTGATCAGTCCAACTGAACAATAGTGAAATCAGTTCCACTGACGACTCAACTGATTTCACCAGCCCAACTGAAGATCAGTTCAACTGACTAGTTCGAAGCTTCAGTCAGAATCTTTAAGTTATGGATGAAGACAAACTCTTTCAGTGGAGTCCAGCTGTACGTAAAGGTACAAAGCTATTGTCCAATCCAAGGACAATAATGGACGTTGCATCAGAGCATTAAAGACAAAACGTTTCAGAAGGGCAGTCGAAAAGTCGAGACATAAAGTCCAAGAAACGAATTCAAGATGCAACGGATACAATAAATGGGTCTCACGGTACGTTCAGCTTTCCCGCCTATATAAAGAGAAGATCAGTGAAGACTCATAGAATAAGAAATATACACCAAAAGAAGAAGCTGAAGAAAAAGAACGAGATTCAATACACAAAGCTTCTTCAAGAGAGAAAGGAAAGGGCACGCACATTGCACATCTGATTTCAGAAACATTCAACCCAGAGGGACACTTTAACGTGTTATCTGCTTAGTTTAGAAGCCATTTTCCCTCAGTGTGTGAGAACATCCTTGTTCAGTTCTTACACACAAATTCTCTCGACCACTCATATACAGTCTTGCACAAAGACGTTAAACTTGTGTATATAGTCTTGGACACATAGACGTTAAAAAGTGTTGGCTGGAAGGTGCTGCCTTCAGTCGTATCTAGGAGTTCAGTTTAGGCAGTAGTGTAAGTCCTAGCTGAGTGGATTTGTACAAAGAGTTGTATAAATCAAAGTCTTCTAGTGGATCCTACCCGAGGCGGTAGAAGGGGTGACGTAGGAGCAGTTGAAGTCTCCGAATATCCATAAACATATCTTGTGTATTTAACTGATTAATTATTGTTTTCAAACTGTTTGGATCAGTTAGAGTATCCGTTAGTTCAGTTGTCACCATAACTGAACTGATGAATGCAAAAACTAATATACCCTTTTTCGGTTATTTAGTTTACATAAGTTAAAACATTTTCTAATATAACAGTTTTCTTCACGAAGGATTACTTCGAGTTTCTTCGGCTTGGTTTTTAACCAAACTCGATTTAATTCATCGATGTTAATATTCTCAGAACACGAGCTATTGCAGCTCATTGGAGAATATTTTTTTTGAAGCATCTGAAAGATGCTCAGCAAACGGTCCTTCAATTCTAAAATTGTGGTTCAAACAAAAAGTGTATATATATGTGTTATCTTTGAAATGAGACTTGAATAGTTAAAATCTATCAAGAATTGAGAGAGTTATGCACCTTTTTTTTTTGAAACTGCTCAACTGCCATGTTATGCCCGAGAACAGATTGGATATAGTGTATTCAATGAAATGTTGGGCTCAATCAATTGGGAATTTGAATATGGTTTCAACCGGACAAAATTAGATAATTGAGTTTCTTTTCATTTCCAATTTGCGGATATTGATTTGAGTCAATATTGAGGGATATATGAATTTTATGCTATGAAGTGTCGAATTCGGAACTATAACAAAATGTAGTTTTCATGATTTCTGTTTTTGGGCGTTTTAATCGTGTCGAGATGATTGAATTTCTTATTGATTTTTTCCGGTGAGATGGGTTTTTATTCGGCTTATTCTTATGTGTTTTAGGCTGAGGATCTTGAAGTAAAGTTGATAATTGGAATTGTCAAGTTGGTATAGGTATGTTACAGTTCGATAACATACAACAGTAACACATAAATTTATTTTAAATATAAATACGTGATGTTATTGTTGTTTACGTACTTATGTGGGTTATGTGTGTCGCTAAATTCCTCGTTGTTTTATATGATCATTATGTGACATATTCTATGGTATTTAGTATAGGACATGATATTATGACATTCATGTTGATTCATATCATTCTTGTCAGCCCTTGTTGATATTCATTGTTATCTGGCACTTTTGTTTATCTCGTGATCATGGTGTGGCTGATAGGCCTATATACACTGATACAAATGATATCGTAGATATGATTGAATAATCTCGTGGTTAGTGCAACATTTTGAGGTGAGCGCTGGGATTGTGTCATCCGGTTGTTTTGTGCCATCCTGTTATATATTGTTACAGCTGTATGGAGGCCGATTTGGGGTATTAATTTGCACAGCCTGGCATACCTCGCATACTTGGCAGAGAGGTTTAACTACATGACGATGTAGCTCCCCTGTGTGTCGTTCGAATATTATTCTTGTTGATAATATCGTTCATTTGGCTCCGTTTACCTCGTTGATATTGATCCATGTTCATGCATTTGACATTTCATCTACATATATATTGATGCATAATTTATGTTGTTGTTATGTTTGTTGAACGGTTTCATAGCAGAATCCTAACCTCATTTGTTAAGGGCTGTTGTTGTTGCTTTTGGTCACCATGGTAGATCTCACGAGTGGTTTTGCAGCACCAGCAGAGGTTCCACTAGCAGAGCTCGTGATTGAGGTGGGGTTGCTTGGTTTTGTCCATTGAAGTCTCCCAGCTAGTCTTTATGGTTGTCTTGGAGTTTGCATCAGTTCTATGCCGTATTTTATTTGTCGGGGAGATGTCCCGAGTATCTGTATGGGTGTTTGACTTGTTATTATTTAGTTTGGATCAGTTTTAGTATGTTTCAAAGTCTTGCCGGCTTAGTTGAACTGATGCTTGAGAATTGTTGACGTGTGCCTGATTGACACTTGCATGTGATTGTTTATATTATCGTAGCGTCAGTCTTAAGTCATTTTACTATTTTCTGATGCTTGAGTTTTTTGAGATGTTCTACTTACGGGGAGGTCATGTTGAAAATTTTTTTAGGCTCTGAGGTCCGTTTTAAAGTATTTTAAACCATTTTTCCGCTGCAGAATAAAATTAAATCATTATTGTTTGATCATTAATTGTCATTAGAATAAATGGACATCACAAATAGTTATTTTCATATTATTTAAAATGATTCATCATTTATAATTTTATTTTATTATATATAATATACATGTTTTTAGTAATATTTTTTTAATTTAGGTTAGATTGTAAAAAATAAAATTGAATAAAAAATGTATAATTATATATTGTATGTGAGGCTCATTTACTCTAATTACAATTAATTATCAAATAATAATTTTTTGATTTAAAGCAGCAGCGGAAAAAATGTTTAAAATACTTTAAAATGGACCTCAGAGCCTAGAAATTTTTTGGCATTACCTTCTCATAATTAGGACATCCTGAAAAACTCAAAAGGCGGTTTATATAAAAATATACTCCAACTAGAGTCATTAAAACAAAAATCAAAGTCAAACAACCTATAGCCGCACTGTCCAGGATTAAGAAGAATTAAAACTTACCAAGTACTCACCAGATCATAAGAACCACAGAGTCGACTCAGAACATAAGAAAATAACCAAATATCACTACAGATACACGGGGCATCTCCCTGACAAATGAACTACAACACAAGACTGAAACAAACTTCAAGACATAACCAAGCAATCCAACCTCAATCCCGATCTCCACTGGCGGAACCTCGGCCTGATGCTACAAAACGGCTCGATAGATCTACCATGGTATCCAAAAGCAACAACAGTAGCCCCTCCAGTAAACAATTGAGGTTAAGATTCTGGTATGCAACAGTTCAACAATAACAACAATAAACATAAATCATGCATAATCATATAATAAAATGTAATGTGCAATGCATGAACGGCTCAACGATAATCGGGATAACAGAAGCCAATAAACGGTACGATAACAACTGGAATAATGCTCGAGCAATAACTCAGGGGAGCTACATCGTCATGAAGCTAAACCGCCCTACTAAGTATGCGAGGTATGCCAGGCTGTGCTGAATAACACCCTTGACTCGGCCTCCATACAGCTGATACGATACAACTGGATGGCACAACAGAACGAACTAGATGACAAAATCCAAGCGCTCACCTCAAAAGGCTACACTAACCACGAGATTGTTCAATCAAATCTACGGTCTCATGTGTATAGGCCTATCAGCCACATCATAATCCCAAGATAACAACAGTGCCAGATAACAACGGATATCAACAATGGGCTAACAAGAACGATAGGGCGCAACATGAATGTCATAACATCATGCCCTATGCTAAATACCAATAATATGTCACAATAATAAACATATACCACAACGAAGGCATTTAACAATCATAATCCCAAGATAACAACAGTGCCAGATAACAACGGATATCAACAATGGGCTAACAAGAACGATAGGGCGCAACATGAATGTCATAACATCATGCCCTATGCTAAATACCAATAATATGTCACAATAATAAATATATACCACAACGAAGGCATTTAACAATTTACAACAATCAACAAGTCATAGATACGATCAGTGCAACACAGAATGACAATTAAACATAATTTATGTTTTATCGTCGTATGTTACCTAGCTGTAACATACATATACCAACTTGACAAATCCAATATCAAATTTACTTCAAGATCCTTGGCCTAAACAAAACAACAATAAGCCGATCATGAAAACTACATTCTATTCCAATGTCCGATTTGGCACTAAAGAGTATAAAATTCATATCTCGCTCAATATTAACTCAAATCAATATCCGTCAATTTGAACTGAAAGAAAATCAATTATCTAAGTTTTTCTAGTTGAAACTATCTTCATAATCTCAGTACATTAATCTCAGAATTTGCAAGAACACACTGCCACTCACCAATTCTCGGACAGAAAATCTTCTACTAAGCAGTTTCAGAAAAATAGCCATAACTTGCGCAATTCTTACAAGAATTTAACGATTCAAGTCTCATTTCGAGGACAAGACATTAGCTCTACAATTTCATTTGAACCAAAATTCCAAATTCCAACTGCACAGAGGTCATATTCTCGAATTACAGAAGGTATTCTACACAGCTCAATTGCATAATTTGGTTTTGATGCATTTTGGTAGAAAATTCATATAAAATCCTTTTCTAATTGGAATTCGATGATTCTAGCGGCTCTAGAAAGCTAACAAACAGATCTACAAGTTCTATTTAATCACAAGTCGAGATTCTTAACGCACAATACACAAAAACTCGAAATTCTGAAGCACAAAAACTGAAAACTCACCAAAAACTAATGCACATAAACAGGGCTCACAAAATGGAGCTTTGATCTGCTCGTTTCCTTGCTCAAAATTCGCGATTATGGCTTGAATCGAAGCTAAGGATGTTAGGAAGATAATCCTTCAAGAATTTTTGAGTTTCAACTTGGGACGGAGGAGATATGGCGATTCCATCGCAGCCGCTACACAAGTGACGAGAATTGTGTTGGCTTCCTTCTTTATTATTTCCCCCTTTTCCTTAATCTTTCTATAAATGGAGGTGTGTGTTGTATGTATAAATATAATAATTAGTCACCAAAAGTAGTAACTCAAGCCCATTTATCCAGGTTTGTATTTATTTTGCTCTCGTGTGTTATTTAAACTCTATAAGTATTTTATATCGTTAAATTCTCCGATATTCTAAAATACATACTTTTAACACACTTTCTAAAATTATTTGACATAAATAATTATTTTAATTTACAACTCAATAATTATTCTAATTATGCCAAATTACCGGATAATTACTTACAGAGCCTTACATTGTATACACTATTTGTACACAAAACATATGTGCAAAAATAAAAATGAATAAAAATGTATAATTATATATTGTATACACTATTTGTACACAAAACATATGTGCAAAAATACAAATTAAGGGATTAGATGACTATATTTTTTTGTCAGTTTTGTGGATTACTCTCATTTAACTTTTTTGAAAAATACTCTCATTTTTAACTTCATCCCATATTTTAAAGGAGTAAAGATTAATAATTATTTTTAAAGTTATTTAACATAACCTATAATTTATAATTTTATTTTATTTCTTTCTAATATATTTATTTTTAATAAATTTTCAATTTAGTTTGGGTTATAAAAAATAAAATTTTTGAATAAATATAAATTTATATTTTATCCATTATTTTACACACAAAGTGTATCAAATTACTAGTATTATAATTTTCATAAAAAAACTAGTATTATATTATTTATATATTATTAGATCACTTGTATAAAAAATAGTTCTAAAAAGTGAATACATGAGAATAATATTGTAATCTTAAAGTATATATATGACACGATTGCAAAGTAGTTGCAGTGCTAGCTATATAAATGACATAGCATCACTGCGTATTTCCTCGCAAATAAGAAAGAAACTAACACAAAGCATTCTTCACAGCAGAAGAAAATATGCAACTCAAATCTTGCCTTCTTCTCTATGTGCTCCTCTTGATATTGGTGGCTTCATTTCATTACCAAGCCTTGGCCATTTCGCCTAGTGCCATAGTTGGCAACTGGCGGCCGATTCCGAACGTTAACGTGGTAGAAGTGTTGGAGATCGCTAGATTTGCGGTGTCGGAGTACAACAAGAAGGATAACGTGCAGTTGGAGTTAGTAAAGGTGGTGAAGGGTGAAACCCAATTAGTCGAAGGTACGAATTACAGAGTGGTCATCATCGCGAATGATGCGGCTGGTGGCAATGCTCCGGGAAATTACGAGGCTGTGGTATGGGACATGCCTTCGAAGCATTTCAGGGAACTAAGCTCTTTTGTGAAAGTTTAAGGGTGATATTATATATGTAATGCTAGCTAGTATCCTGAATAAGAATGTCTTTATATTTAATATAAACAATATTTTCGGACATAATTTTAGATCTCTGTCATAGAATTTTTGGATGTTATATTATTGCAGTTTTTAGAAATACTAAATAAGATCTTTAAAAAATAATTTTAAGTGATCCAACTATTTTTCAAACCACATATAAGCCGTCAAAAAAACAACATATTTAAACATCTCATAATAATATTTTTACCAAGCTTCTAAACTACCAGAAAGTTTATAAGTTTTTCGAAGATTGACCTTTCATTTCGATTATGATAACTAAGCAAGTTGACTACGTCGAATTGTAATTAAATCATATTTGAATATGAATTATTTATATACATAATAAAAAAAACAAAAATAACATACTAAAACAGAAATTTGATAACATATTCTATCTAGTTTTTCATAAAAAAATAGTTTTTCATATCATAACATCATTTATATTTCGACCATTTTCAACTAAAGATTTCCTAATTTTTTTATCAAATTTTGTTTCAATTCTCTCTGTCACGAACATTAATTAGGGGCAAAACAACTTTCTTAATTTATTTTTTAATTTTTTTATTATTATCGTATGAAAAAAAATTTATTTTAGAAAATAAAGTGTACAATGGTCAGTGGATAATGGAAATATATTTAAAAAATTCATAAAAGTAAAAAAAAAATTCTTAAATACTTGTCTTAATTCAAATTCTTCGACATGACTTTTGTATTTATGAAAATCTCTCACAATGTATAGACTTTGTTTGGATAAGTATTTATAAAAGCATTTTTACAAAAAAAAAATTTATAAATTATTTTAAAAGTTGTTTTAAAAATAAATATGTGTATAGACAAATATTCTACAAAAACATTTTTAGAGTTGAAAAGGTGTTTGGACAATTATTTAAAAAAAAAAACGATTTTAAAGTTAAAAATAATTATAAAGGTGTTTGACAACAATAAAATAAAATTTGTTGGGGATCGATATAGAGTTTAGAGAGGGGTGAATAAACACTTTCCTTTGTTGGTTGATTTTGCAAAGGTTGCTAGAATCTTGTAAGAGATTATAGCTTATCTTGTTCAAGAGTAAGTGCAGCAGATCACAATAATAAGTGCGGAAACTATCCGATTGAGTACGGTAAAACACAATAAAACAGTAGGCAATAGAATAGTGGTTGTTTCTGAAAGTTCGAAGATAAAATCTTCTACGTCTCCCCTTCTTCTGTTTCCAGAAGGTATCACTAAAAGACTTTGGATATTACAGTACAACACTTGTACACACCCACTTCAGTAGGGCTTACCCTTGGCCTACTGAAACTCTTAGTTACACGACTCAGTAAAAACGAATACGACAAGGTTCTGGAAAAGACTCTTTTCCAGTTTACAAACTCTTCTCAAAGATGTAGCAAAGTGTTAAACTAGAAGAGATTTACGAAACAGCAGCACAATATGATCTCAGAAGATCGGATATTGATAACAAAACGTGTGTTGCTTTTCTGTATGTTGAGCTTTGAAGATAAGTAGTTGATGATAGCTCAAACTCACATTGGAATAATCGTTGTGTTGATAAAGATAATAACGTTTTTTTATATAGGATTGAACCTAATATATATAGAAAACTTGAGTCTAACGTCCATATTCAAAGACGGCTTCTGAGACTCCTGAGCAAGATCAGCTTTAGTACCTAAAATGGGTCCTGCAGAAAGCTACGAAACAATCAGTCTTGTTTCATACCAAAACTGGTAAGGAGCGTTAAATGTCTTTGTTCAGCATTAATGGTGCAATAAATACTCGTACTAGATAAAGTAACGGTAACATTTAATATCGTAAAGATTAAGTAAAAGTCGTTAAGTTCTGATCTTGTATAAGCCGAGTTCTGCTTCTGTTTTTCTAAGTTGATAAGTACTCGAAGAGTACTAGTTTGTTAAGGCGATACGAGAACTTCTGCTTTTATACTATCTTCTGGTTTTACTAATGCGATCTACTGGTTTTGACTCTCATCACCACAATTAAATTAAGTCTATCAATTTCCCCCTTTGCGATGATGCCAAAACCTAGAAGTTAGTATGATGAAGAGAAACAATTATATAAAAAAAACAGATCGCAATTATAACCAAATAATTGATAAGTAAATAAGCAGTTAAATAGAGTTCAAAGGAGTATTAAATCAGAAGTTCAATCATCAGTTCCAATGTCTCTGAACATTGTATCCTCATCCTGAGGATCTTGGCTTCTGAAGGAAGATTCTGCAAGATGTCCTCCAGTTCTCCCTTCTTCTGTCCTTCGTTTTATCCTACCTACTGCTTCCCCCTTTTTGGCATCAATGCGAGTGAGTAATTCATCCACTCGTCCAGTAAGATTGATAATGCTATCATTCATCATCTCCAGAAATGAGACTTGATTCGAAAACCGATCATTAGGGGCTTGAAGAGACTGAGATTGGGACTCAATCTTGGCATCGATGGATTCAAGTTTCGAATCAGTAGCTTCAACTTTAGTTGAGATTGAGCGAAGAGACGTCTCATGAGCAGACACAGTTCGAATGACATCAGATTGACCGAGAACGATGTTAGCGTGAATAGTCAAAACATTCTTCCTGAAAAGGTTGGATTCAACTTCAAGCTAAGCCAACGATTCTGCCGTTTTAACGACATATTTCGTTACGCGTTCTCGGAAGAAGTTTGTGGCTTCGACTTCAACAGCATGTTCATAGGATAACTTCTTGACGATCTCTGAAAGTCTGTCAATATTTCGTCTGAGTATATCAATCTCAGATTCAAGATTAAAGCGCTCTTCGTCTGGGGATGGACTTCTTGCAAGATTTCGTTCTGTGATTTCAGCAAGATGAGCAATATGAGCAATGTGAGTTAGTGAATCAGTAGGAAGAACAATCAAGGCAGTAGAGGAGACAAGGTCTGTTGAAGCAGTAGACTGTTCAGTAGAAGATCCTTCTGCAGCAAAACATGGTTCAGTAACTGCTCTTTCATTTGGCTGCGCGGCTTCCATGGCCTCAAGTTACTCAGCGGCTGGATTGGGTTCAGATTGAACATTCAAAATAGCTACCATTTCCGCTTGATGTTCAGCAGAGAAAATCTCCAAATTCGGCAGTGCTTGAGATGGGTCAGCATCCGATTCTGCCATGGGTTGGTCTGCTGGTTGAGCTCCCGGTTGGACCATATCATCAGCCTGAGCTGCTTCTGGTGCAGCAGAGACAGTAAGAACAATAGATTGAATGACTTCATCCACTGAAGCCAATTCACGAACAGATAGAAGAGATGAAGATTGAGTAGGCTGCTTCAGAGATGCAAGAGTACTGGAAACCTTAGCTTCTGGGGGATCTATAGTTCTTTCCTCAACTGGCTGATTCTGAGTAAAATCGGGAACGAAGCCTACATGATATTGAACAGGTTCTCCAAATGCCTGTTCTTGAGCAAGGAGTTGCTCATTCATTAATCTCAATCTCTCGGCCAAAATTTGGATCACATTCTGATCCTGAGCAGCAGTCGGAATCATTGAGTCGAAATTAGAATTAAGAGTCTTTAAAACAGATTCCAGCTTCTGATACTTCAGCTGCTCAAGAATGTAACTTCGTCGTCTCATTGCTTCAATCACATTTTGTCTTGGCAAGATCCAACATCTTCTTTTCATTCTTCACCATTTTTGCGTATGAGCCTGGTGTTTTAAAATATGTGATAGGATGGAAAACTCGAACCTTATGTCTCAAAGAAAGTCATTCCTTCATTGGCAGATTTCTCAATCTCCTCCAAGTGAAGATCAATACAAGTTAAAACGGATGATTTGGCGCCGTGAAATTGTGATTCTGCAACGAGTTTCCCTTTGCCTTTATCTGAAGATGAGGCAGGCATCACGGGTCTAAAAGCAGAAGACCCTGCAGAAGATTCACGAAAGACGACTCCAGATAAGGGTCTGAGAGTTGAAACAGTAGAAGATGTGGTGGCAGTAGATGTGGCTGCTGGTTTTGTGACAGATTCTGGTTTTGAAGAGGTAGCTTCTGGAAACACTTATCTCAAGGGGACAGTGTCTAAATCAGTAATGGCTGCTGTTTTCTTGATGCAGAGCACCGTGAGAGCCTTCTTCTTGCTAGGGGTGGCAGGGATAGATGCTTAGGTAGGATCAGCAGACTCCTCAGATACTGTTTTATCAGAATCAGTGGAGATAACTTCTCTTTTTATCTTGATCTTATTTTGAGGTCTTTGAACCTCAGTCTGAGCATCTCCAACCTCCATTTTTAGAGCAATAAATTCCGCCACAGTTGGCTTTGGCCTCAAGTCAAGCACATTATCAGCATCTGCCATTGTCACAAAAGAAGCGTCCTGTTCAGAAGTTAAAGGAAAACCAGCATCCTTTAGCATTGTGATGATCTGCACAACAAAACCAGAACTCTTCCTAACAACAATATCCTTCATAATTTTGAACAAGAATCGGCTCCAGTCCACTTTGAAAGCGGAAGTGATAGCTATCATCACTTGAACCTTTTCCTTGGTCAACCTATCAAATGTTCCAGCTTTGACCAAAAGTGCATTTGCGACAATATCAGCAAGCACTTGATATTCCATTTTCAGAAGCTTCTTGAAACAGGAGGGAGAAAGTTCCTCTCCAGAAGCTGAGAATGTGAGAAGGGCAGTAGATATTTTCTCCTTAGTGATGCCAGAAAATTCAGAGATACCTGAAAATGGGAGAAAGAACGTCGATCCCAGAAGTGCATCATCGATGGAGATGGATTCACCTCCTTGAGAGTAAATGATTTTTCCTTCCTCTACGGTTGCTTCGGCGTAGAAATCTAAGAGAGTTGTTTTGTATATGACAGCAGGTGTTTCCAAAAACTTTCTGAGACCAGATTTTTCGATGGCTTGAAACATCTTAACAAGATTATCGTCCTTGATTGTCAAGACTGATGCAAAGTTAACTTGATAGGCATTGAGTGTGTATGCTCCAGCCATTTCTGCAAATAGAATAAGTTCGAAGTAGATTCTGTAAAAGAGATGAGTGCAAGAGAAATCAGTAGCTAATAAGCAAAAGTCTGGAAACGTAAAAGTGAGATGCGATTGAAGAGGTGGTTAATATTCAAAATGTACAGCCTCAGTGAAACATAAAGACACCTGTCAGTATGTTTGCGGTTGAGTTTTTGAAAATTTAAGCAGAGAGTGTCAGATACGCCAATTGTTTTTAAAATATATAAAAAATAGGCGGGCTATACAAGCGGTTACTAAAAAATCAGAAGAGGGTTTGTCGTCTTATGATAATATCTATTGGAAGTTATGAAGTACTGAAATATTTTCAGCATCTTGATAAGAACCAGTAAATACATTGTTTTATCGGAAAGACAAACCTTCTTCTGCTTCTGATAAAGCACGGAAAAGGAAAAGTCAGAATAAAATAATGTTCTCCCTTAATTAATGCAACTAATAAATACAAAGATACGAGATCTGAGGGAATGATAGATGACTCTTGATATTCGTGCATGATGTGAACAGTTGGATGTCTCTTTAGCTTCCCCGAGACTCTATATAAGTACCTGAAAGCTCAGCAACTAAGTTATGTACACGAATAACAAATCACAACAAATGGATGATGCAAAAATTCTCTCGGAGTCTTCTCCAGAGTCTGATTCAGCAGATGAGTTGCAAGAACAATTTCCAGCTTCTCGTAAGATGATGTCTGAAGACATTCTTTTTCAAGATAAGAAGACTTGGAAAAAATTCATTGACCTGTAATTTGAACAATCAGTTAGATTGTTCTAAATTAGAAGGACTAAGCTGCGGAATAATCCCATTCAGCAACCACGATCATGCGAAGAGAGGGGATTCCAGCAAATCTTAGTTAGGTTCCTGCTGAAGTACTCAGTACTTCTGAAGTACTTCAAACTGCTGATATCAACAAATGTAATAGATAGGGCAATGTAATGCATCTGGTTTTATGAATGAAATATTTTCGAGTTTATCTACTGCTTTTATTTATTGCATAAAGGAAAATAGAATATAATAAATAGAAGTTAAGATAAATCAATTAAACCAAGAACATTACGAAAATAAGAAAACTTATTCTCAGACAGAGGCTTTGTAAAGATGTCTGCTGCTTGTTGATCGGTAGAAATGTATTCCAGATGAATGTCCTTCTTCTGCACATGATCTCTAATGAAATGATGTCTGATATCTATGTGTTTTGTTCTGGAATGAAGTACTGGATTTTGCGTGATTGCTATAGCACTGGTATTGTCAAAGAAGATAGGTGATTCAGAGGCTTGAACTCCATAGTCTTTAAGTTGCCTTTTATTGTAAGGCCCTGGCCCTGTCCTCAGACCCTGCAATCACAGTTCCTGGACTCAGACCAGCTTGCACTTACTCATCGGACTTCTCCACGCCAGGAAAGTGGAGTTTGTGCCTTCCCAGGATTCGACCCCTCAACCACCTGGCATATAGGTATATTGGCTACAATCCTGGTAACCACTTGAGGCTCAAGTGGTTACCAGGATTGTAGCCAATATACCTATATGCCAGGTGGTTGAGGGGTCGAATCCAGGGAAGGCACAAACTCCACTTTCCTGGCGTGGAGAAGTCCGATGAGTAAGTGCAAGCTGGTCTGAGTCCAGGAACTGTGATTGCAGGGTCTGAGGACAGGGCCAGGGCCTTACATGTTGTCGCATCCACAGTATTTGAGAGCAGCTGTAGAACCCGTAACTTAGACTACGTATAAGCCATGCATAATTCTAGTATTTAAATTAAAATGATTTTTTATTGCATGAGTATTTAAATGCTTTTCCTTAATTTAATTATTCTATCATAGTAGTTTGATTTTTATCATTTCAGTTAATTCAGTGAGGCCGGACTGGAGTTGGAGTTTAGAGATAAAATTTAAGATTTAGAAATCATTTCCAGAATTTATTTTAGCTAGCAAGTAAGTTAATTTAAGTTAATAAAGAAGTTTAAGGAATTATTTAAGTTACTTGAGGTGAGTAGAAAATAAATTCATTTAAGTTCCATAATTAAGGGGTTATTTCACTAAATTAATTAGGGATAGGTAAGGCTCTAAAGGTATTAAAATTTATCAACTAAACAATATTTCCTTCCATTTATTAGATGAATTTTCGGCCCCCTTAGATGACTAAGCATTACCTTGCCAACTCAACACCTTTGACCCTTTCTTTGTATTTAATTAGTAGGATAATCTCTTCATTTTTTTTCTAGCACCATTTAATTAATGATCAATCTTATCCTAGCCTTGTTGGACATGCAAAAATCAGCCACACTCCACCATTGTATCCCTCCAAAAAAAATCATTTGATAACAAGCAAATTCAAAATTCAAAAGAGGGAGGCTTGGTCATACCATTTGGATCCCTTTATTATTGGATCTCCCTCACTCTCCTAACCATCATTCTCCCTCCCCCCCCATGACCGAAATTCAGAGCTTATAGAGTAGAAAAATCGTGACCCTCATAGCTAGAAACAAGAGAGAAAAATCGAGCAAGAAGCAAGATAAGAAAACGTTCCACCTCCTCCGCGCCGGATCGTCTCATTCTTTCGTTTTTCTTTCAAACGAAACCAGGCATGCATATATTCTTCCTTGACTCTTCAATCAAGTCCTAATATCATTATTTTTATATTACATGATCATCATTTCATGCAAAAACCGAAATATGTCAAGAACATTTTGAAATAAAACATGCAGAATTTTTCGGTTTCATGATGCTCTTCACGGGTTGCTTTGTTTTGTGGGTTTCAGGTATTGGTTCGGTTCCAGGCTCCCAAGGCTACATCTAGACATGTTCTAGGACGGATAAGGACCACTTTGGTCCATTATTTCAGCCCCCATGCTTGCTGGAAATCGAGATGACAGCAACTCCCCAATCATGTCACCATTTGCATTTGATTTTCTTGTTTGATGTCAAAGGTTGATGGATCTGATCTTGGCTGCCCTAAGGGCTATAGCCATGGTTAGAACATCTCCTGGTGATGTATAAGACGTGACCAAGTTGCCCTTTTGAGACATGATCCATGGTTGAATCGGTTTTTAAATCAAACAACAAGAACAGCCCTTCGCCCCTTTCGAATTCAGCAAGTGTAACTTTTGGTTTTGAGGGATGGTGTGGATCTTGGTTGGCCTATGGCCCCTAACCACGGTTCATACCAGGCCCCTAGATGTCTAGATGGTGCCATAGTCAATCAAATTGCCAATAGAACGACACGAGACAACAAACAAAGCAAGACACCACACGCATGCAAGGGTGCTCTCGGGTGTGAATTTCGATGGAGTTATGGTGTGATGCGAATTGTGGCTGGCCTAGGGCCCTTAGCCATGGTTCAAATCTTTCCTTGGGATTTTGGTAAGAGGTTTTTGTCGGTGGTTCAAGCCCCAATGGCCATTAGCCTCGCAACCGACGCAAGAAACCAAAGCACAGCAGCTGTATTTTTGGACAGCAACTTGTTGTGACGGTTCAGTGGCTCGTTCGAGTTCTCGATTGGCTTTTAGCCTATGGCATTTGACTGGACAGTGCCTCATCGAGTTAGCAAGGTCATGTTTTTGGCCATTTGTGATTCGGATCATTTTTGAGGTCGTACGAGAATTTACGGTGCGATGTGCCAAATTGACTCTTGAAAGAGCGTTTCATGTTTTGGCCTCTATTCACATAAAATTCGACTTGCATCATTTTAGGAGCATTAATTCATCATTTTAAACGTATTTTAATCATGACTATATAATGTTTCAGTGTTGGCTCGGGTTGGTTCGGAGTCATGATTAAATACGAAGTCGTTCGGTGTAATTGTCACATTTTCGAATGTTATTGCATAGTTTGGTCCCATAAATCTATTGCATATTTTTCATGGCATATTTAGGTTGCAGCGAGCCTGGGAGCGATCCAATCCAAGCAGTAAATTATTACAGGATATTTAATTGTGCCATTTAATTATATTACGTGCATCAAAATATAAAATGTTCATTTTTGAGATTATGCGATATTGCTTGTGGCCATTTCACTATCATGGAATTATTGCTAAATCCGGTCGCCAGTTACCGGTCTGGTCGCCAGTTACCGGTCAGTTCAGTTTGTACCACCCAGTATACTGTGGCATAGTCTGATCAGACGTTTACTATTTTACCCGGTCGCCAGTTACCGGTCATGGGAGCATTTTATTATCCGGTCGCCAGTTACCGGTCAGTTTCAGTGCAGGGGCCACTTGCGTAGACCATAATCTCAACAGAAAATTTATTACAGGCTATTTCAGTACAGGGCTCCAAGGAGCAAACATTTTCACTACGACTTTCAGTTCAGTTATGCACGTATTATAATCGCTCATGATATGTTATTTTCACATTGTGCCTCTTGACATGATATTTTTACTCCCATGAAATTTTTACTATATTTACTCGTTATTTACGATATATGCATGTTGAGTCTTTAGACTCACTAGACTTGATTGTTGTAGGTACTGATGATACCGGGGCCGAGGGCGGGGACCAGTAAGCTAGCTTGGGTCGGCAGTAGTGGAACCCGAGGACCTCATTTTAGCATTTACCATTTTTATGCTCAAACAGTTTATCCGTTGTTGGATTATTCTTAAATTGTTCTTTTGCAAACAAATAATTTCTTCCGCTGCTATTTTTAACATTTAAACTTTATTTAACGGTCTATTTTATGAATGAGGCATTTTACTTACTTTACAAATAAAATTTTTAATTTTTCCGCAAATATTCAAACACGAATTTTCGGGCCGTTATAGCTGGTATCAGAGCAATGGTTCTGTATAGGGTTGTACTACTACTGACCACGAGAAGCTCATGAAGTCACGTCTTCGGTCTGTAAGTTTACATTTACGCATTTTATTTAAAGCATGAATTATTTTTAACGGCATGATTTCATGAAGCATTTTATGTCCAGATTCATTTTATTTGTTCAGTATTTTAAATTTAAATAAATTATGGAATTATGCATGTTAGTTACGTATGGGTTATGTATGGAACAGTATGCCCCCTAGGCGCATCCTCGAGCGCAATAGAGATGAGGAGCCTCGCCAAGAGGACAGGGAGGAGCGGAGGCAGGAGAGAGACTTACCACCTCCACCTCCACCGGACATGAATGCCCAGATGCTAGCTGGGATGACGCAGTTCTTCGCACAGTTTGCGGGGAACCATGCTGTGGCGACCAGGCCGACAGGGCCCGAGGCTGTCTACGAAAGATTCATGAAGATGCGTCTGAAGGAGTTTTCTGGGACGTCTGACCCCATGATTGCTGAGGGCTGGATCAAGTCCCTCGAGGTATCTTCGAGTTCATGGAGCTTGGAGATGCAGACAGAGTCCGATGTGCCACCTACTTATTCGGAGGAGATGCCCGCTTATGGTAGGAAGGAGCATCGGTAGCCCTGAACGTGGCTACGCTGAGTTGGGTGCGCTTCACGGAGGTGTTCTTCTCCAAATACTTTGCTGAGGAAGTGCGCACCAGGTTGACCACTGAGTTTATGAGCTTGAGGCAAGGAGATATGACTGTTACGGAGTTCATCCGTAAGTTCGAGAGGGGTTGTCATTTTGTACCCCTGATCGCAAATGATACTAGAGCCAAGATGATGCATTTTCTGGTGGGTCTACGGCCGATCTTGCGCCGTGATGTTAGGGTGTCTGACCCTACTTCCTATGAGGTCGCTGTCTCCAAAGCTCTAGCCGCAGAGCAGGATCAGCGTGATATCGAGAGAGATCGCTTGGGAAAGCGACCAGCCCAGGTACCGCACCGCCCCCCTCCTCAGGAGCATCAGCAGTAGAACAAGAGGCTTTTTCACAGACCGCCTAGAAACAGAGGCCACCAGCAGCAGCAGCAGCGGGGATGCCCAACCCCGAGGGCTCTTGAGCGCCCTGTCTGTCCTAAGTGCTCACGTCGCCATCCTGGAGCATGTATGTATGGCTCAGGAAAGTGTTATAGGTGTGGTAGTCCAGACCACTTATTTCTGCAGTGCCCTCAGAGGAATCTGCCTACCCAAGGCAGAGTGTTTGCTCTCCATGCCACGGAGACGAACCCGGATACGATGCTTATGACAGGTACCTTAAGCTTTGAGTCTGCATTTGGAACTTAATGTTTTGGGTTAATATTTTGAACATAGAATTGCGATAGGATTGCATGCTCTACTTTGTAATATTTTGGAAATTTAAGTTAGAAGAACTTCAACCTTTGCATGTCTATAAGTTTAGTCTTTGTAACTATTGGGTTCAACTTAGAGTTCCGATCTTTCAGGGAGAATTTTTATATCCGGTTCCGCTACGAAGGCCTTGATAGATTCAGGGGCCACTCATTCATTCATTTCAGAGGTCTTTGCTAATTTCCTCAAGGTTAAGACCATTGGGCTAGATATAGCCTATTCCGTAGTACTGCCATCTGGCGAGGAGATGACAGCCACCAATGTGATCCGAGACATAGATCTTGAGCTCCATGGCAACCTTGTTTATGCGGATCTTATCGTACTGCCGATGCCAGAGTTTGACATTATTCTAGGGATGGATTGGCTACTGCGGAACAGAGTTTTGATTGACTTCCAGCGGAGATCTGTTCTAGTCCGACCGCCTGGAATGACGCGGTTCTTATTCGAGCCAGACAGGTACTTTCCTCTACCACGTATTATTCCTTATGTCCAGGCTAGGAAGCTCATGCATAGAGAGTGTCGGGCGTTTCTAGCAACCTTTGTATCTGTCCCCGAGGCGCCCAGTCAGTCAGCCTCAGATGTTCCGATTGTTAGAGATTTCTTAGACGTTTTTCCTGAGGACGTCTCTGGTATGCCACTTGAGAGAGAGGTGGAGTTTTCCATCGAGCTTATGCCAGGTACGGCTCCGATCTCAAAAGCACCGTATCGACTTGCACCGACAGAGATGGCAGAGCTTAAGAAGCAGATTCAGGAACTTCTTGACAAGGAGTTCATTCGCCCTAGTTTCTCACCTTGGGGCGCGCCAGTCTTGTTTGTTAAGAAGAAAGATGGCACGATGAGGCTTTGTATTGACTATCGGGAGTTGAACAGGGTTACAGTGAAGAATAAATACCCACTTCCGAGGATTGAGGATCTGTTTGACCAGTTGCAGGGAGCTTCGATTTTCTCCAAGATAGATCTGCGTTCCGGTTATCACCAATTGAGGGTGAGAGATGATGATGTTTCGAAGACAGCTTTCAGGACTCGTTATGGCCACTACGAGTTCCTTGTGATGCTGTTCGGTTTGACGAATGCGCCAGCGATCTTCATGGATCTCATGAATCGCGTATTTCAGCCGTATCTCGACCAGTTTGTGATAGTTTTCATAGACGACATTCTCGTCTACTCCAAGAATCGGGAGGATCACAGCCGGAATCTGACCACAGTGTTGCAGACATTGCAGAAGCACAAATTATTCGCAAAGTTCAGTAAATGCGAATTCTGGTTAGAGAAGGTGGCGTTCTTAGGCCACATTGTTTCCAACAGTGGCATTGAGGTAGACCCAGCAAAATTTGCAGCAGTCAGAGATTGGGTTGTGCCGCAGAATGCATCAGAGATCCGCAGTTTTCTTGGCTTAGCAGGATATTATCGGAAGTTCATTAAGGGATTCTCTTCTATTGCAGTTCCACTCACAGCACTGACAAAGAATAATGTGAAATTTGTTTGGAGCGAGGAGTGTCGGAAGAGCTTCGATACTTTGAAGCAAGCTCTTATCTCAGCACCAGTTTTGGCCGTGCCGTCAGGGTCCGGTGAGTTTCTACTGTATACCGATGCTTCGAAGCTCGGTCTTGGCGCCGTATTGATGCAGCATGGGAAGATAATAGCTTATGCTTCTAGACAGTTGAAGACTCATGAGAAAAATTAACCTACCCATGATCTAGAGTTGGCCGCAGTAGTTTTTGCCTTGAAGATTTGGAGGCACTATCTGTATGGAGAGAAATGCCAGATCTTTACCGACCACAAGAACCTCAAGTATTTCTTTACGCAGAAGGAGCTGAATATGCGTCAGAGGCGTTGGTTGGAGCTTGTGAAGGACTATGATTGTGACATTAGCTACCACCCGGGTAAAGCTAATGTAGTTGCGGATGCATTGAGCAAGAAAGTTGCAGCGATGGCCCATTTGACAGTTTCGAAACCTCTTCAGTTTGAGATGCAGAGGTTTGATCTTGAGACTTATCCTCAAGGTAGAGTTCCCCGTCTATCTACCTTGACCATTCAGTCTTCTCTTTTGGACCGCATTCACAGTGGTCAGTCAGCAGATGAGGAGTTGGCCAAGTGGAAGCAGAGAGATGAGGAAAAGGGCAGTGTCTTGTATTCAGTCAGTGATGGTATTGTGAGGTACCGAGACAGGATATGGGTTCCTAACAGTGATTCTATCCGAGCAGATATCTTATCAGAAGCCCATACGTCGCCGTACTCTATTCATCCAGGGAGTACGAAGATGTACAAGGATCTGCAGCTAGTGTATTGGTGGCCAGGGATGAAAAAGGATATCAGACGATTTGTATCCGAGTGTCTGACTTGTCAGTTAGTGAAGGCCGAGCATCAGAGACCAGCAGGTTTGCTCAAGCCTCTCCCTATTCCCGAGTGGAAGTGGGAGAATGTTACCATGGACTTTGTGATCGGATTGCCGAGGTCAGCCAGAGGATCGAATGCCATCTGGGTGATTGTTGATCGTCTTACCAAATCAGCGCATTTCTTGCCTATTAAGACGACTTTCACCATGATTCAGTATGCAGAGTTGTACATCGGGGAGAGAGTCCGACTTCATGGTATTCCAGTTTCTATCGTATCTGACAGAGATCCCAGATTTACTTCCTCATTTTGGAAGAGTTTGCATTCGACTATGGGGACAAAATTGCTGTTTAGCACAGCTTTCCATCCGCAGACAGATGGGTAGTCAGAGCGAGTCATTCAGATTTTAGAGGATCTTCTCCGCGCTTGCTTCATTGATTTCTCTGAGAGTTGGGAGTCGAACTTGCCATTATTTGAGTTCACCTATAACAACAGCTTCCAGTCTTCTATTGGTATGGCTCCGTATGAAGCACTATATGGCCGTAAGTGTAGATCTCCTGTTCATTGGGATGAAGTAGGAGAGAGAGCAGAGTTGGGTCCAGAGATTATTCAGCAGACTGTCGACGTAGTAGCCCGGATCCGTGATAGAATGAGGACTGCTCAGAGTCAACAGAAAAGTTATGCAGATCAGAGGAGGAGAGATTTAGAGTTTGTCGTCGGCGACCATGTCTTTGTGAAGGTGGCACCTATGAAGGGTGTCATGCGATTTGGGAAGAAAGGGAAGCTCAGTCCGAGATTCATTGGACCATTTGAGATCCTCGACAGAGTTGGGACGCTAGCTTATCGTATGGCTCTTCCGCCAAATCTGGCCGGAGTACACAATGTCTTTCACGTCTCTTTGCTGAGGAAGTACATGGCGAACCCTTCGCATGTCCTGAACTTTGAGCCGTTGCAGCTTACTCCGAACCTATCTTATGAGGAGAGACCAATGCAGATCTTAGACAGGCAAGAGAAGAAGCTTTGGAACAAGCTGGTTAAGCGAGTCAAAGTCAAATGGCTTAACCATTCTGAAGAGGAAGCTACATGGGAGTCTGAGCCGGAGATGAGAGATCGTTACCCCGAGTTATTCGGTGAGTTTTAATTTCGAGGACGAAATTCTTTCTAGGGGGGAAGGATTGTAGAACCCGTAATTTAGACTACGTATAAGTCATGCATAATTCTAATATTTAAATTAAAATGATTTTTTATTGCATGAGTATTTAAATGCTTTTCCTTAATTTAATTATTTTATCATAGTAGTTTGATTTTTATCATTTCAATTAATTCAGTGAGGCCGGACTGGAGTTGGAGTTTAGAGATAAAATTTAAGATTTAGAAATCATTTCCAGAATTTATTTTAGCTAGCAAGTAAGTTAATTTAAGTTAATAAAGAAGTTTAAGGAATTATTTAAGTTACTTGAGGTGAGTAGAAAATAAATTCATTTAAGTTCCATAATTAAGGGGTTATTTCACTAAATTAATTAGGGATAGGTAAGGCTCTTAAGGTATTAAAATTTATCAACTAAACAATATTTCCTTCCATTTATTAGATGAATTTTCGGCCCCCTTAGATGACTAAGCATTACCTTGCCAAATCAACACCTTTGACCCTTTCTTTGTATTTAATTAGTAGGATAATCTCTTCATTTTTTTTCTAGCACCATTTAATTAATGATCAATCTTATCCTAGCCTTGTTGGACATGCAAAAATTGGCCACACTCCACCCTTGTATCCCTCCAAAAAAAATCATTTGATAACAAGAAAATTCAAAATTCAAAAGAGGGAGACTTGGTCATACCATTTGGATCCCTTTATTATTGGATCTCCCTCACTCTCCTAACCATCATTCTCCCTCCCCCCCCCCCCCCCCCCCCCCATGACCGAAATTCAGAGCTTATAGAGTAGAAAAATCGTGACCCTCATAGCTAGAAACAAGAGAGAAAAATCGAGCAAGAAGCAAGATAAGAAAACGCTCCACCTCCTCCGCGCCGGATCGTCTCATTCTTTCATTTTTCTTTCAAACGAAACCAGGCATGCATATATTCTTCCTTGACTCTTCAATCAAGTCCTAATATCATTATTTTTATATTACATGATCATCATTTCATGCAAAAACCGAAATATGTCAAGAACATTTTGAAATAAAACATGCAGAATTTTTCGGTTTCATGATGCTCTTCACGGGTTGCTTTGTTTTGTGGGTTTCAGGTATTGGTTCGGTTCCAGGCTCCCAAGGCTACATCTAGACATGTTCTAGGACGGATAAGGACCACTTTGGTCCATTATTTCAGCCCCCATGCTTGCTGGAAATCGAGATGACAGCAACTCCCCAATCATGTCACCATTTGCATTTGATTTTCTTGTTTGATGTCAAAGGTTGATGGATCTGATCTTGGCTGCCCTAAGGGCTATAGCCATGGTTAGAACATCTCCTGGTGATGTATAAGACGTGACCAAGTTGCCCTTTTGAGGCATGATCCATGGTTGAATCGGTTTTTAAATCAAACAACAAGAACAACCCTTCGCCCCTTTCGAATTCAGCAAGTGTAACTTTTGGTTTTGAGGGATGGTGTGGATCTTGGTTGGCCTATGGCCCCTAACCACGGTTCATACCAGGCCCCTAGATGTCTAGATCATGCCATAGTCAATCAAATGGCCACTGGAACGACACGAGACAACAAACAAAGCAAGACACCACACGCATGCAAGGGTGCTCTCGGGTGTGACTTTCGATGGAGTTATGGTGTGATGCGAATTGTGGCTGGCCTAGGGCCCTTAGCCATGGTTCAAATCTTTACTTGGGATGTTGGTAAGAGTTTTTGGTCAGTGGTTTAAGCCCCAATGGCCATTAGCCTCGCAACCGACGCAAGAAACCAAAGCACAGCTGCTGTATTTTTGGACAGAAACTTTCTGTGAGGGTTCAGTGGCTCGTTCGAGTTCTTGGTTGGCTTTTAGCCTATGGCCTTGGACCGGACAGTGTCTCATCGAGTTAGGAAGGTCATGTTTTTGGCCGTTTGTGATTCGGATCATTTTTGAGGTCGTACGAGAATTTACGGTGCGATGTGCCAAATTGACTCTCGAAAGAGCGTTCCATGTTTTGGCCTCCATTCACCTAAAATTCAACTTGCATCATTTTAGGAGCATTAATTCATCATTTTAAACGTATTTTAATCATGACTATATAATGTTTCAGTGTTGGCTCGGGTTTTTTCGGAGTCATGATTAAATACGAAGTCGTTCGGTGTAATTGTCACATTTTCGAATGTTATTGCATAGTTTGGTCCCATAAATCTATTGCATATTTTTCATGGCATATTTAGGTTGCAGCGAGCCTGGGAGCGATCCAATCCAAGCAGTAAATTATTACAGGATATTTAATTGTGCCATTTAATTATATTACGTGCATCAAAATATAAAATGTTCATTTTTGAGATTATGCGATATTGCTTGTGGCCATTTCACTATCATGGGATTATTGCTAAATCCGATCGCCAGTTACCGGTCAGTTCAGTTTGTACCACCCAGTATACTATGGCATAGTCTGATCAGGCGTTTACTATTTTACCCGGTCGCCAGTTACCGCTCATGGGAGCATTTTATTATCCGGTCGCCAGTTACCGGTCAGTTTCAGTGCAGGGGCCACTTGCGTAGACCATAATCTCAAGAGAAAATTTATTACAGGCTATTTCAGTACAGGGCTCCAAGGAGCAAACATTTTCACTACGACTTTCAGTTCAGTTATGCACGTATTATAATCGCTCATGATATGTTATTTTCACATTGTGCCTCTTGACATGATATTTTTACTCCCATGAAATTTTTACTATATTTACTCGTTATTTACGATATATGCATGTTGAGTCTTTAGACTCACTAGACTTGATTGTTGTAGGTACTTATGATGTCGGGGCCGAGTGCGGGGACCAGTGAGCTAGCTTGGGTCGGCAGTAGTGGAACCCGAGGACCTCATTTTAGCATTTACCATTTTTATGCTCAAACAGTTTATCCGTTGTTGGATTATTCTTAAATTGTTCTTTTGCAAACAAATACTTTCTTCCGCTGCTATTTTTAACATTTAAACTTTATTTAACGGTCTATTTTATGAATGAGGCATTTTACTTACTTTACAAAGAAAATTTTTAATTTTTCCGCAAATATTCAAACACGAATTTTCGGGCCGTTATAGCAGCAGCTTCCAGCAGCAAGGTACTCTGCTTCTGCAGTAGACGTAGCTATAGAAGTCTGCTTTTTACTAAACCAGGAGATTATCCTATCACCAAGAAATTGACAAAAATCACTTGTGCTTTTTCTGTCCAATTTGCAACCTGCATAATCAACATCTGAATATCCAATAAGATTTAAAGATGAACATTAGGATACAATAAGCCCACATTTCGAGTGCCCTTCAAATATTTCAGTATGCGCTTAGCAGCAATGTAATGTGACTGCTTAGGGTTAGATTGAAATCTTGCACAAATACAAACAGCAAACATAATATCAGGTCTATTAGCAGTAAGATATAACAGTGAACCAATAAGACCACGATACTGAGTTACCTCTACTGAAATTCCATTTTCATCCTTATCAAGTTTAGTAGATGAGCTCATTGGAGTGGAAGCAGCAGAGCATGCTTCCATGCCAAACTTTTTCAGTAGTTCCTTAGTATACTTAGACTGATTTATGAAAATTCCATTGTCAAGTTGTTTGATCTGCAGTCCTAGGAAGAATGTTAATTCTCCCATCATGCTCATTTCAAATGGATCATGCATCAATTTAGAAAACTTTGCACAAAGTTTGGGGTTAGTTGACCCAAAGATAATGTCATCAACATAAATCTGTATTAATAGAATGTGCTTATTCTTTGTAACACCCTCGACTTATTTTATAAAATAACACAGCGGAATATTAAAATTTTACTTAGAAGGAAGAAGGATTTTTAAAATTTTAAAAATAGAAAAGCTTGATTCTAATCTCTTGGTACAATTCCTACAACAGTAAACCATGAATAGAACCATCAACAACTCAATAATCACAAACCCATACCATAAAACCCATAAAACCAACACAATCAATCATTCCATGATTTCTCCAACACCATAATCCAAGAATAACTAAACCACAAACTTACCTTAGCTCCTTGAACCCACAATGATCTTGTTCTCACTTCAAATACCCGACAAGATGCTTGAATCAAAGGAATCAAAGAAAGGAAATGAGAACCCTAACTTCCCTTGGGCTGAAGAACCGAGAAATTGGAGAAAAGAATGAGAGAAATGAGGGCAACTCTTGTATTATATCACTTAAATCTCGAAAACACGACTTTACTATTCATCGACCGCGGGTGCGCTACTCTTCTTACCGCGGGTGCGCTAGGCATGCTGAACAACTTCCGAAAATCCAAAGGCGACGGCCGCGGGTGCGCTCCTTTTCTACCGCGGGTGCGGTGGCTGCTCCGCCCAAACACCGCGGGTGCACTGAAAAATGGACCGCGGGTGCACTGGAAGTTCTGCCCAAACACCGCGGGTGCACTGCATAATGGACCGTGGGTGCACTCTCCTCTGTAGCCAACAATATACTCTTTGCAACTAAATCGAATCACAACGTCGCTTCCTCTCATAATTTGGCAACACTCTTACAAGAAAGTTGCACCACTATGTCTTATCTAACCACTACAATTGGCCTCATACCAATTGGCTCGACATACAAATAATCATGAATTAAATCGCAACGACGCTACACTATGACTACACACCATCTATAATCAACAATACTATAAATCATAAATCCAAATTCTTAACATCTAAAATATACTTAAACTTAATCAAATAGTCCATCAACATAAGAAATCTTAAACCCTACCATTCACCAAGCTTGGATATTAAAATCTCCCCTCCTTAAAGGAATTTTGTCCCCGAAATTGACGTCACTACGCAAACAACTCAGGATACTTTCCTTTCATCTCATCCTCTGGTTCCCACGTGGCTTCTTCAATCAATTGATTTCTCCAAAGGACTTTAACAATGCCGATCTCTTTGTTTCTCAATACTTTAACTTTGCGGTCAAGAATCTGGACTGGAATCTCTTGGTACGTTAAATTCGACGTCAATTCCAATGGCTCGTGACGAAGAACATGGGAAGGATTCGCAATATACTTCATGAGCATGGAGACATGAAAAACATTATGAACTCTATCAAGATCTGGTGGTAGGGCTAACCTGTAAGCTCGATCACCAACTCTGTCCAATATCTCAAATGGGCCTATAAACCTTGGACTCAACTTTCCCTTTTTGCCAAACCGCATCACACCTTTAAGAGGTGCAATCTTCAAGAACACGTTATCGCCAACCTCAAACTGCAACGGCCTACGTCGTACATCAGCATAACTCTTCTGTCTTGATTGTGCTGTCTTCATCCTTTCTTGGATAACAGCAACAACATCAGCTGTCTGTTGGACCAACTCTGGACCCAACATCTTTCTCTCACCAATATCGTCCCAATATAAGGGGGATCTACATTTTCTGCCATAAAGTGCTTTATACGGTGCCATGCCAATCGTCGTCTGGTTACTATTATTGTCCGTGACTCAACCAGAGGCAATTTGGAATCCCAGCTACCAGGATAGTCGATAGTACAAGCTCTGAGCATATCCTCCAAAATCTGAATAACTCTCTCTGATTGACCGTCGCTCTGAGGATGATATGTTGTACTAAATGCTAACCGTGTACCCAAGGCTCTATGTAAACTCTTCCAAAACTCTGAAGTAAATCTAGGGTCACAATCAGACACGATCGACACAGGAACACCAAGAAGTCTGACAATCTCTGCTATGTACTCTTCGGCATACTGGTTCATGGAATACGTTATCTTGACTGGGAGAAAATGCGCTGACTTGGTCAACCGATCAACGATAACCCAAATAGAGTTATAGCCTTTCTGCGTTCTAGGAATACCAATCACGAAGTCCATTGTAATGTGCTCCCATTTCCATTGAGGAATCGGCAATGACTGCAATGTCCCAGCAGGTTTCTGATGTTCGATTTTCACCTGCTGACAAGTTAGACAAAGAGAAATAAACATGGCATTATCCTTCTTCATACCTGGCCACCAATAAAGTCTTCGAAGATCCTGATACATCTTGGTACTACCTGGATGTATCGAGTATGGCGCGGTATGTGCCTCTGTCAAGACGTCTCGCCGAATATCATCACCAGTAGGAATGCATATACGGCCTCTGAATGTCATCAAACCATCTTTATTCATCCCAAACTCTGAATTACCTCTCTCTTCTACTCTGCTCTCATCTCTGTCAACTGTGCATCATTGGCCTACTCTCTACGGATTCTGTCCGTCAATGTAGCCCGAATGATCAACGCTGAAAAGCGAGCAATAGTTCCCGGTACTACCAAAACTATCTCTTCTCGTTGCAAGTCTAACAACAACGGTTTCTGGATCATAGAACTCAAAGAAGAACTTGACTTACGGCTCAATGCATCCGCTACAACATTCGCCTTCCCTGGGGGGTAACTAATCGTCACATCATAATCTTTGACAAGCTCTAACCACCGTCTCTGTCGCATATTGAGTTCTTTCTGAGAAAACAAATACCTTAAACTCTTGTGGTCCGTGAAAATTTCACACTTTTCGCCATATAAATAGTGTCTCCAGATTTTCAAGGCGAATACCACAGCTGCCAGTTCCAGATCATGCGTAGGATAATTTTTCTCGTAGACCTTCAACTGACGAGAAGCATAGGCTATAACCTTTCCACGTTGCATCAACACTGCACCGAGGCCCTTCTTCGACGCATCGGTATAAACAACAAATTCCTCTGTACCACTGGGCCATGCAAGTACCGGAGCTGTCGTCAACCTATCTTTCAACTCTTGAAATCCACTTTGGCATTCATTGGACCACTCAAACTTCACAGTCTTCCTCGTCAGATTGGTTAACGGCAGGGCAATCTTGGAAAAATCTGAAATAAAACGACGATAATAACCCGCCAAACCAAGAAAACTGCGTACCTCTTATACAGTGGTAGGGATAGGCCACTTCTTTATCGCCTCGATTTTTTACTAGATCAACAGCTATACCATCCTCCGAGAGAATATGGCCTAAGAAAGAAATCTGCTCCAACCAGAACTCACATTTCTTCAACTTAGCATACAACCTCTTCTCTCTCAACAATTGAAGAACAACTCTGAGGTGCTCTGCATGAAGCTCTCTGGTCTTGGAATAAATCAATATATCATCAATGAAAACAATGACAAAGCTATCCAAATACGACTTGAACACTCGGTTCATAAGATCCATGAAGACTGAAGGAGCATTAGTCAGACCGAACGACATAACAAGAAATTTGTAATGACCATCCCTCGTCCGAAACGCCGTCTTAGGAATATCAGATTCCCTAACTTTCAACTGATAATAGCCAGATCGCAAATCAATCTTCGAAAACACTGTAGCTCCTTGCATTTGATCAAAGAGATCGTCTATTCGAGGTAATGGATATTTATTCTTAATCGTCACTTTGTTGATTTCCCTGTAATCAATGCACAGCCGCGAAGACCCGTCTTTCTTTTTGACAAAAAGAACCGGAGCTCCCCAAGGTGAAGAACTCGGCCGTATGAAACCTTTATCTAATAGATCCTGCAACTGCGTCTTCAATTATTTCATCTCTGTCAGGGCCATTTTGTACGGAGCCTTAGAAATAGGAACCGTCCCGGGGACTAAATCAATCACAAACTCTACATCTCTGTCCGGCGGTAAACCCGGCACATCATCCTCAAATACATCAGGGAACTCTCTCACAACATTAATATCATCAATATTCAAATTCACCATTCTATCAATATCCACAATCGAAGCCAAAAACCCATCACAACCTCTACACAACAACTTCTTAGCCTCAAGACATGAAATAAAAGGAAGGACCAGCGAAGTACCTACACTGGCGAGCATACCTTCCTTATTTCCATCATCTGAAAATTTCACAGTCTTGGCAACGCAATCAATCACTGCACGGTAAGTTGATAGCCAATCCATGCCAAGTATAATATCAAACGCAACCATCGGAATAACAATCAGATCGGCATAAACCACTCGCTCATCAATTTGAACAGAACACGCATACACAATAGACGTTGGGCATAACACATCTCCAGAAGGCAATACAACATTAAACTGGAGGGGAAGAACAGAAGGAACTAAACCCAAAGATCTCAAAAATAGTTCAGACATAAAAGAATGAGTAGCACCTGTATCAATCAATGTCGTAGCTACTCTGCTTGAAATTAAAATAGTGCTAGAGATCACAGAAGAATCATGGTTTATACCTTGCTTCGTCATGGTGAAGATGCGACCCTGCACCTTCTCTTTACTCGAGCCTCTCTGACAATCTTTGGCGACATGGCCTGCAGTACCACACCGGCAGTACCTCTCATATGGTATTTCCACTATACATACAAAATTTTTTGAGCGACTCTCATAGCCAGCGACAATGCATCCATCTCCAGTTGAGAGAAAACTGCCGAATCATCCTTGGCAGTAGGACAAAAAAGATTAAAATTATTTCTCTTCAACTGTATGATGATTCGGAGAGTGCTTTCCTTCATTTGAAGTTCCAGAAAGTCTCGTCGTTGAAGAGCGGTTTGAATATCAGCTGTTTCTGCTCATTCCAAAATGGACCGCTCCAGCTTAGCAGCTGCTTTTATTTTTTCGGTTTCAAGTAGTGAATCAAAAGTTACAGCTGTCCGATACTGAACCCATTTATCAAACATCTTGATCTTTTTCTGAACAGCCTCATTCACACGTTCTCTTGCGAGTACGATGGCCGTATGAACTGCGTTGTTTCGAGGCGGGTTTTCAATCATCACCTGTTTGCCTTTATCTGAGGATAGAATGATGGGAACTCCAGAATAAGAGGACTCAATTTCTGTCTCTGTAATTTTAATCCCTTTCAACTGAGTGGCAGAGATTGCAGGGATTGGAGCAGGGACGAGAGGAGCAGAAAGATGATTGACCAGTTTGATTTTTACTGGTTGTGCAGTTCTCTTCTTCTTAAAGACTTGGGCAACTGGAACATCATATTTGGATTCATCATCGGAGCTTGTTTTCAAAACCAGCTTCCTCTTTGTTTCCTTGGCGGTTGAAACGGTTGTGGATGATTTCTTTTGTTTGACAAACTCTTCCCCGGTTTCAGTCTTTATGGAGATTATCTCCTCAGCCGGTCGATTCTTTTGGATAAATTTTTCAACCGATATCCAGTTGAAGAGCTTAGTTTTGCCAACATCTATCATATCAACCGGTTGAACCCCGGCGTCGATCAGCATGTGGCAGATTGGAACCGCAAACCCTTATGATTGGTTTTCTTTGTTGATCATGGCCACCAATATTCTGAAAAGAACGTCAGACCAGTTAACTTGCAATTTGGATGAGATAGTGGCCATAACCAGAAATTTTTCCAAAGTGATTTTATCATAAGCACCAGCTTTTGCAAGCAATCCTTTGGCAACAATATCTGTCAGCATTCTGAATTCAATCTTTAAGGCTCGTTTTTTACAAGTTGGATGGGAGATTGGAGAGTCGGTGTCTGAGAAGGCAGTATGCCAGATACCAATATTACCATTAGGCAGTGTAGAGAAATCAGTCACTCCTTCCGTTGGTAGGCTGAACAATTCAGCAAACATCTTCTGTGTAAACAGAAGTTTTCGTTTTGGACGACACAAATGATTTCGCCATTCTTCATGTGCGCAGATTCGAAGAATTCCTTCAGTAGTGTGTCTGAGTAGTTGAAGCGGCAGCCCAGAAAATAGCGAAGCCCAGATTGTTCAATTGTGCGAAACATGGCTTTCATTGCTTTGTTGGGCATGGAAAGTATGGACGCGAAGTTAACAGCGACTGTATTCTGAGCAATTGAGGCAGCCATTTTCTTGATTTATCGCGAGTGTTCGAACTTAGTACCTGCAGGTTAGATGAATACGCGATAGATTTTACAATAGCAAGGTAAGCTCAGCACGGTTGCAAATGAAGATTATGTATTTGCGGTTCAGATTATCACTAGTCAGTCCACGTGGAGGACTATTAGTGGAGAGTGTTTTGTAAATTTTGAACAACTTGGGTGGCGATAAAGAATTTATTTGAATTTTCAAAAAGTGAAAGCTGTCACGTCAATCAGAGGCAGTAAAAAGGTTTTGCGTAAATTTTACGAGATGACGTGGAAGTCTCGTGCCCAAGTAAGATGAACCGCATGAATAATGTAGTTAGAAGGAAACGGTTGAGAAGTCTATTTAATTTATGACTTAACCATTTTTCCCTCTAAACATGTGGATTGAGGACTAATCCTGGAGAATGAACCGTCGATGGCTTAGTCAGAAAGCCTCTTTAAATTCTATTGTCTGTCAACATGAGAGAGAGACCCTTCAATCACTTTATCTATAAAAACAGGTAGATAGGTTAGTTTTACACACAACAAATATCAACATGGCGAAAGCAGGCAGTTCAAATGATCCAGATCTAGTGAAAGAGTTTATGGAGACAGTGATAGCTTCTCGCAAGGCTGCTTATGAAAATAGCGTTTTTGAGAAGACGCTAGCAGTCTGGTCAAAGATTGAAGAGCTTCGGTCCTCCATTGATGGAGGACTGGGCCTTACTGATAAGGAGATGTCACTCCTGAAGAAATATCAGCGACTCCTTTATGTCGCTGAAGCATCATACGCCTTCTCTGATGATGGCGTTTACCTCACCATGCTCTTAGAAGAGCAGAGGACTCTGAGGAAGATTGCTTCCTCAGATGACTTTTTACGTACCTCCATCGGCGCAATGGTCGATGGCGGTAGAGGATGAAATAAGGGATGTAAGATGCAAGTTGTTTAATGAAATTTTTTTATTTTATATTACCTACTGTCTCTTTTTATTTCTGTTTATTTCCTGCAAAACAAACTGAATAATCGCAAAAATTAAATATATCAAGATAAATCAATTAATCCAAGCATATTGCGGAAATAAGAGAACTTAGCCTCTGGTAATGGTTTCGTGAAAATATCGGCCGTTTGTTGATCAGTATGAACATATTCAAGCCGTATTTCTTTCTTCATGACGTGTTCTAGGATGAAGTGATGTCTGATATCAATATGTTTTGTCCGAGAGTGCATAACTGGGTTGTATGTGATTGCTATTGCGCTGGTGTTATCGCAAAAAATAGGTGATTCAGTAGCTTGGATGCCGTAATCTTTTAATTGTTGTTGTATCCAAAGCATCTGAGCACAACAACTTCCAGTCGCAAGGTATTCTGCTTCAGCGGTTGAAGTAGCAATTGATTTTTGTTTCTTACTAAGCCATGATATCAACCGTTCATCTAAAAACTGACATGAACCGCTTGTACTCTTTCTGTCAACTTTGCACCCCGCATAATCTGCATCCGAGTACCCTACAAGATTAAGACTTGAATCTTTGGGATACCAAAGGCCCACATTAGCAGTTTCTTTAAGATATTTAAGAATGCGTTTAGCGGCTATAAAATGAGATTGCATAGGTTTAGCTTGAAATCGTGCACATAAACAAACCGCAAACATAATGTCCGGTCGACTGGCAGTTAGGTATAGCAAAGAACCAATCAACCCTCTGTACATTTTTGTGTCAACAGAGATTCCCCCTTCGTCTTTATCCAGCTTAATTGTTGAACTCATTGGGGTGGAAGCTGGAGAGCAATTTTCCATGCCGAATTTCTTTAGCATATCTCGAGTGTATTTGGCTTGATTGATAAAAATTTCATTTTCGGACTGCTTGACTTGCAGTCCTAAAAAGTAATTTAATTTGCCCATCATACTCATCTCAAATTGCTCATGCATCATCTTAGAGAATCTCTCACATAGCTTAGGGTTAGTTGATCCAAAAATAATATCGTCCACATATATTTGTACAAACAATGAATGATCATTTTTTGAGAATGTAAACAATGTTTTATCAACCGTTCCAATTGAGAAACCATGTTCAAGCAGGAATTTGGTAAATGTGTCATACCATGCTCTTGGTGCCTGCTTCAGTCCATATAGAGCTTTGTCCAGTTTGTAAACATAATCAGGAAAAATGTGATTAATAAAACCAGGTGGTTGTTCTACATAAACTTCCTCATTTAATAATCCATTCAAAAATGCAGATTTAACATCCATTTGATATACTTTGAACTCCTTAAATGCTGCAAATGCTAAAAATATTCTAATGGCTTCTAACCTTGCTACAGGGGCAAAGGATTCATCAAAGTCTATACCTTCTTCTTGTCTATAGCTCTGAGCTACTAGCCTAGCCTTGTTTCTTATAATCAAACCATTTTCATCCATTTTGTTTCTGAATACCCATCTAGTCATAATCACATGAGTGTTATTAGGCCGAGGGACTAGATGCCAAACTTTACTTCTTTCAAACTGATTAAGTTCTTCGTGCATGGCCTCTATCCAATTTGAGTCAAGTAATGCATCATCAATTTTCTTAGGTTCTATCTGAGGAACAAATGCAGCATGCATAACCTCATTTATCAATTGATTTCTAGTTCTAAGAGGAGCAGTAGGGTTACCGATGACCAGCTCAAGTGGATGATCCTTTTTCCACTGGAGACATAGTACATATGGATTTAGCTCGGTAGGTTGAGTAATTTCTTCTTCTTGCTCCAGTGCTACTTCCATCTGCGTTTGTTGGATGTCCTCCGGTTCGTTCACCTGTTGGGTTTGTTCTTGAACGGTTGATTTTTCTTTTGATGTGATTTCCCCTATTTTTCTCAGATCTACCTCATCATCACTGCTTGCTTCAAGGTTAGTTGCATCAAGATTATTTATTAAATCATGTATACTGTTACTATTGTTGTCATGACATATAGATGATTCATCAAATACGATGTGTATATATTCTTCAACAGTGAGAGTTCTTTGATTATAAACTCTGTATGCTTTACTCACTGTTGAATACCTAAAAAGGTGCCATTATCAGCTTTAACATCAAAAGCGGTGAGATGTGTTTTGTCATTAATGTGAATGAAACACTTACAACCAAATATGCGAAAGTATCCAACTTCTGGCTGCTTGCCGGTCCATATTTCATATGGAGTTTTCTCATGATTCTTATTGATCGTGGACCGGTTTTAAGTATAACAGGCTGTGTTGATGGCTTCAGCCCAAAACCTTTGTGAGATACCATATTCGGCTAGCATGGTTCTAGCTGCTTCCTTCAATGTGCGGTTTCTTCTTTCAGCTACTCCGTTTTGTTGCGGTGATCTTGCTGCTGATAATTCATGTTTTATGCCATGATCTTCAAGATAGGATGACAGGAATCGGTTTAGAAATTCAGTTCCTCTGTCACTCCTGATTCTGTCAACTGCTTCACTTTTCTTGTTTTGAAGTCTTTTGAGCAGCTTGATTAGTTGATCAGCGGTTTGGTCTTTGGAGTTTAGAAATGTTACCCGTGTAAATCTGGAGAAATCATCGATTACTACGAGAGTGTATTTCTTTCCCCCTAAGCTTGTTACGGGTATTGGTCCGAACAAGTCCATATGAAGAAGTTCCAGGCATCTTGCTGATGAGTTTCTTTCTTTGCTCTTGAATGTTGACCGGACTTATTTACCTAACTGACAGGCATTGCAAATTCTATCTTTGGCAAAATCAATGTTAGGTAATCCAGATAATAATTTAAGTTTACTGATAGTGGCAATAGATTTGAAATTGAGATGATTGAGTCGTTTATGTCAAAGCCAATTTTTATTTCCATTTAAGGCGACAAAACAGGTAGATGCGCTAAGACATTCATCATTCCATTTAACTTTGTATGTATTTTGCTCTCTATGACCAGTTAACATGATATTACCTGCCGCGGTTTTGACAGTACATATGAGTTTTTGAAATTCTACGGTGTAACCACTGTCACATAGTTGACTTATGCTTATCAGGTTATAACATAGATTTTCTACAAGAAGTACATCTCTAATAATAATTTTGTCGTGGATAATCTTACCCTTACCAACAGCTTTACCTTTAGAATTGTCACCGAAAGTGATTGTTGGACCTTTGTATTTGATTACTTCTGACAGGAGATCCTTGCTTCCAGTCATGTGTCTAGAGCAGCCACTATCCAAGAACCAGATTGATTCCTCCAAGTTCTTTTTCTTTGACACCTAACATTATTAAAAAAAAGAGAAATTGGTATCCTTTCTTATTTGGGTCCTGAGCTTATTAGACTCTTAAGGATCCACACTTGAATTATCCTTAAGGATTTTTCGTGATGTGTCCTAAGGAAAGAGCTGTTGTGTGCATAATCAGGTGGTGTATGCAGTGTCTTTTTCTTTCCATTATGTTGTTTAGACCATTGCCACTCAACCGGTATCTCTTTTGAACAGGTCGGCTATTGTGGTAATGGTTCGGTCTAGTTTTTAAATGATTTCCGGTTGACCCTGACTTTCTGCTGGCCCATCCTGAACCGTTGTGAACGGTTGTATTAGGCCTGCGTCTGAGCCATGATCGGTTGGTTTTAGCATTCTCAATTTCGATGTATCCTAAACCACATCGGCTTCTGTTATTTTCAATATTTACATTCTGAGTGCCTTGATCTTCAGGTTCATCATGTTCATATACCGTACTAGATCTGACAAATTTAATTGGTTTTAAATTGCCTTTTTCTAGTAGCGGTTGAGTTTGTGCTCCTGAGGTGTTGCATTCATTAATGCTATAACCTAGCTCGGTTCTGTCTCCGGTTGGCATCTGCATTTCCTGCATTCTATTCAGAGAATCAGAGGACATGTTCCAAGTGTTGA
This sequence comes from Primulina tabacum, assembly GCF_025594145.1. Lineage (NCBI taxonomy): Eukaryota > Viridiplantae > Streptophyta > Magnoliopsida > Lamiales > Gesneriaceae > Primulina > Primulina tabacum. The sequence continues at coordinate 41,636,526 of NC_134557.1, forward strand.
CTATATTTATCAACCGTTTGTTTTCTTTCAAAGTAGCATGGAACAATCTTCGCAGATCATCATTCTCAGCTGTTAGCAGACTTAACTTTACCTTCAAACCGTTAACCTCTTTTTGCTGCGAACAGCTAGAGAGAGTTAACTTGTTTTCCAAGTTTTGTTTTTCTGTTTTGGCTTCATTGAACTGCTGTGATAGCCTCTTAAACTCATCTACCATGTCGTGAAGTGCGGTGACAAGATCTACTCGTGTGAATTCATCAGAGTTAAAGTCAAATACCATTTCATCAGTAGATTCTTGATCTTCTTTGGCCATGAGACACTCTACTTTCTCATCTTCGCTTTCACTTGAAGATTCTTCAGAAATGAATTTTTCAGATTCTGATTCAGCCCATTTGCCTTTGTTTTCTTCTGCAACTAGGACTCGCTGACTTTTCTTTTTGATGAATCTTTTGTTGTCTTTAACTCGTCTTCTGTCACCTGATTTCTTTTCATCTTTTATTGGCCTGTTACATTCTGCAATAAAGTGTCCTTTCTTTCCACAGTTAAAACAAGCTTGACCATCATCAGTATGGTCCTTGTTGAAGTGAGGTTTATTCATCTGTGATTGATTCTTACGCATGAATTTACTTAACTTTTTAACAAATAAAGACATGACTTCATTGCTTAATTGCTCGGCCGATTTTTTACTTGAGCACTCTTCGACCGGAAGAGTTACTATGGTAGCTGGTAGTGACTTTGTTTGTTGCGATGTGGATGGATCCTCTTCAGTTCGTATTCCTAGCTCGAACTCATATGCCTTAAGGTCGGCGAAGAGATCATGAAGTTCCAGTTTGTTCAGATCTTTTGATTCTCACATTGCTATAGTCTTTACATCCCATTATCTGGGAAGAGCTCGCATAACTTTTAAAGCAATTTCTCTGTTGGAATATTCTTTCCCAAGTGAGGTGAGTTCGATGATGATACTGCTGAACCGTTCGTCAAATTCTGCAAGAGTTTCTCCTGGCTTCATCTTTGCGTTGTCAAACTTCTGGATAGCCACAGTCAACTTGTTTTCCTTAGTCTGATCATTGCCTTCGCATAGTTGAGTAAGTTTTTCCCAAATTTCCTTTGCAGTAGTACAGGTCTTGATCTTGGCGAACATATTCTTGTCCAGAGTTTTATAGATAATATCTTTCCCAACGTTATCCAAATTTGCCTTCTTTTTATCCTCAGCTGTCCATTCAGATATGTGCTTTTCAACCATCTGAGGAGCACCTTCAATTATTGTTGCAGCTGTATTCACCTTCAGAATTCTCATTGGCCCGTCAGTGATGACATACCACATATCGTCATCTTGGGCTGCTAAATGTGTCTGCATGAGAATTTTCCAATCGTCATAATCTTCTTTAGAGAACATTGGAATTTTATTGAAAGAAGTCATAAAGATGTCAGTGTTTGAGAAAACTCCGCTCTAATACCACTTGTTGGGATCGGGAAAGAGTTTAGAGGGGGGTGAATGATGATGTAACGTCCCAGATTCGACGACTGTCCTCACTGTACCAAGACTAGTCTTTCCAGCGTGCTTATATCCTCACTCACACGCACCCTGAGAAACTTCCCAGGAGGTCACCCATCCCAAAATTGCCCCAAGTCAAGCACGCTTAACTTTGGAGTTCTTATGTGATGAGCTACCGAAAAGAAGATACGCCTTCGTGATATGAGTAGTACAAATCAAATCTTTTAAGTCCTCTTCAAGTATACAGTCCATTACATTGAACAGTATCGGAATCCCTCTCATTCCGGTGTGGGATCGGTTCATTCATGTTCCCTCCACCTAGAAACCTACCAGGAGCCGCTCATTGTCCGTGCAACCTCATGGCACCGGCGGTCACCCCCCGCCCTCTTCGGCCCCGGGCCTCACATGCCCACCAGCTTTCGCTTGGTTCGTCCCCGAACCACACCGTACTAAGAGAGGTCGGCTCTGATACCAACTGTAACGTCCCAGATTCGACGACTGTCCTCACTGTACCAAAACTAGTCTTTCCAGCGTGCTTATGTCCTCACTCACACGCACCCTGAGAAACTTCTCAGGAGGTCACCCATCCCAAAATTGCCCCAAGTCAAGCACGCTTAACTTTGGAGTTCTTATGTGATGAGCTACTAAAAAGAATATGCACCTTCGTGATATGAGTAGTACCAATCAAATCTTTTAAGCACTCTTCAACTGTACAGTCCATTACATTGAACAGTCTCGAAATTCCTCTCATTCCGGTGTGGGATCGGTTCATTCATGTTCCCTCCACCTAGAAGCCTGCCAGGAGCCGCTCATTGTCCGTGCAACCTCATGGCACCGGCGATCACTCCCCGCCCTCTTCGGCCCCGGGCCTCACAAATGAACTCTTTCAAATTTTCTTATTTAAAATTAGTTTTTCAAACGTTTTTAGGCGGTTGAAAATTCTTTCTCAAACGGTTGGAAATTTGAACCACTGATGAGTGCGGAAAACGGTTCACAATTTCCAATGACGGTTCAAACACCTGCCAGGAGCCTGTCAGGAGCCGCTCATTGTCCGTGCAACCTCATGGCACCGGCGATCACCCCCCGCCCTCTTCGGCCCCGGGCCTCACAAATGAACTCTTTCAAATTTTCTTATTTAAAATTAGTTTTTCAAACGTTTTTAGGTGGTTGAAAATTCTTTCTCAAACGGTTGGAAATTTGAACCACTGATGAGTGCGGAAAACGGTTCACAATTTCCAATGACGGTTCAAACACTTTAAGCAGACTTAATAAATTGTGGTTAAAAATGTAAGAGCTTGCGATAAGTAAATAACACAAGATTTTTATGGATGTTCGGAGATTGAATACTCCTACGTCACCCCTTCTTCCTTTTCCAGGAAGGATTCCACTAAAAGACTTTGGTTTTACAACGTATTTGCAACCGCCCACTCCAATCAGGACTTATCACACTGCCTGTATTGGAACTCTTAGTGATCACTTTACACTTCTGGATATTAAGAACACTCAGTTCACCAGATAACAAGACTTGATCTAATAACCAACAGGTTACTGATGAGAATAAATGGTTTGGTGTGAGTAGCACGAAAATGATCCTAAAATGATCAAATGATTTTCTGTTGAAAGCGTGCTGATTTGAGCGAAAAAGTATGTAATCTTTTAGGAGCGCTCGGAGATCTTTTCAAGTATGCAAGCAAGCTGTTATGATTCAATTGTGAGCTGAAAAGAACTGCTTCTGCTTGGCACACTATTTCGTTAATATATACGATTTTCTTAACGGTCGGAAAGGACATAGCAACGTTAACCTGAATCTCTGAACAGATGAGTCGTTGTTGTCTTTTTGAGCATTAAATGTTCTTTAATGAATGCATTTAATCTTCCTTTTGCTCAGCACCGTTCTGAAGTGCTTTTCCTGAGGAGTTCCTTTTATAGTAACTGTTTTTAGCATCAGAACATGCAGTCTATACTTGGTCTCTCTTCTCTGGGAAAAGATCATAAATGCGGATCAATCTTGGAGCAGATGTATATACGTTGACTTCAAAGTGGAGTAATACTTCGAATGTATTAAACCGGTCAAAGAATGTCTTTGAGTAATAAATGGTCCTTTAAGTGATCCGGTTCTGTTAAGCGGTTGAGAGTCCTTTTAGCCGAGGCCGGTTAGAAAGATACATCATTATTTGAGCTGGACGGTTGAACTGATATATGTCACATATATGAACCGCAGTGTTGTCTTGTTTTTGTCATACGCCAAAATTCTTGGGAATAATATTTTCTTCAACATTTATCTGCCCATTTAATTTTATTAATTTCTTCATCAGAAAGATTCTCGATATTTTCAAACTCTTCATTAAGAGTATTTAAATTAAGATTTTTAAATTTTTCTTCTAATAATTTTTCTATATCAGAAACAGAAGACTTAAATTTAAAATCTTATATATCTGGAGGGGATTGTATAGAAGAAATAGCAATAGAAACAATATTATTTTCTTCTTTTGTTTGTATATGAACATCTGGTTTAATTTGATTAATAGCCGAAATAATTTTATCAATACGATCCTTAAGAGAAACTATTTCCTCTCATATTATCGTAAGATATAAATTTGTATAATTCTGTTTTTCAATTATCTGATTAATATGTTTAACAGTTATTTGTAACATATCATTGTCAAATAATTTTGAAAAAGCAGTAAAATTTAAAATTTTATTATTTTTTTCTATAATAAAAGATTGTTGAGGAGGATAAACAGATTTTTGAATCTGTCCAGAAGAAAGTTTATAATTTCTTTCAAGAATAGAAATATAATCTATAATAAATGTTTTAAAAAATCAAGGAACAAAATGTATTAATTTATTCTGGTTTCACAATATTTATAAAATTCCGAAACAATATATTCAAACTCTTCTTCAGAGAAAACTTTTAAAGTACCAATCTCTGAAAGATTCTCATTTGGGTAAATAAAATTCAGCATTGATATTTGCTTTAGCAAGAGATCCTTTAGTAAAATCAATTTTTGGTTTACTATCCATTAAATACTAAAATTCATTTCTGAAACTGTATCAGTTTCTTTAACTTTTTGAAAGTTACTTTTATGAACAATATTGTTTAGATTTATGATTAATTCTTCTACTGTATCTTGTACAGAAGACTCTACATCTTCTCTTATCTGTGAAGTAGAAGCTCTAGAAGTTTGTGGAATATCTACCATATAATCTAAAGGTGAAATAAAAGAATGACTAGATCTTGATCTAGCATAAATAGAAGATGGTAATAATTTTCTTTGTTCATTATTGAACTGTATTTGAACAGATCCTTCATTATTTTGTATAACCTGTTGTAAATCTCTATTTATTAAAGGATTTCTAGGAACAGCTTGTTCAATTATCCAATTTTCTGAAAATTCAATTTCTTCTCATTTTATAGATCTAAGGGTTGTAATATTTGACCTATTAAAATTAGTTTCTATAAGAATAGTTTCATTTAATTTTTTATCTATTCTTTTACACATAGAATTCAGTGTAAATAATGGTTTGTAATAAATACGATAATAGCTACATATGACTGCTGTTCCAGGAGTATGATTATAACCATGAGTTTTAACATTTAATGTTAAAGAATCTAATATATTTATATCAGACAAAGATAAATTAGGATAAACATCAAAATATATTGGACCATGTGCCAGACTAGATTGAATTATTCCCATAAGGGATTGTTTCCAATTCAAATTTCTATCATCTCTTAAATAAAGCTTTCTGATAAACTTTCTTAAGTTAAAGGTCTAAAAGCGATTTGAATTAAACCTATATGAATAAATCTATAATTTTTCCTATAAGCCAATATATCTTTATTGTTTAACAATCTAATAACCATTTCATCATTATGAAGAGGTACTGAAAATTCTGTAGTTTTAGCTACTTGTTTAAAACCAATCATTTCAATGGTTTCTAATTTATAGATCGTTTTAGATTCTATCTTAGGAATAGTCCATTTATTCAATAAATCTAAATTTTCAGGTAAATCATATTCTTCATTTAAACTGTTTTGAACAGTTTCTTTCATACTGAAATATTCATTTGAATAAAAGTGCTAAATTATTAACCAGACTATTTCCATGGCTCTGATACCATCTGAGGCTTGGAATCAATGTGAATCTGATACATAGCGTTGTTTTACCAAATTTTTCCTTAGTGGCTTTCGCACACATGGAGGTTATTGGTTTCCACCCTATATACCATTTTCAACTCATACTGAGCTAAGAAAAGGAAGAATTTAAATCCCAAAATAATAATGAATATAAGATTCTTATTTGGAACTTTTACAAAACATAAAAGGATTTATAAAAGATATACCAAAGAAATTAAACAATAGAGGATTTTACCGAGATCCCATAGAATCATAAATTCATAAAAATCACCCATAAACGCCTTAAACGCCATTTCTCGGCTAAGCAGGCTGAAGGGCTACAACATGAATTTATTTTTCCTGGTTAAACTCGAACCTTATGTATACCATTTCCTGGTTCATCTTTTTACCTTATATTCTAACCAAAGACTCTTATATTACATTAAATTTCAAAAATTTAAATAAATATTTTATTATCTCATTTTAATTCCAAGTTACAAATAAATATAGATCATGTCATAGTAAGGTAATAATTTAGCATGAATAATTTAGCTTGTCATTCAGGATAATCACTGAAATAAAAATATTTAAAACAGTAAATAAAAAACAGAAAATAAAAACAATATAAACTTACAAAGTTGTTATCAGAACGTCAAAGCTTTTATTGATATACTTCAGAATGGTTGTTTACAAGAGAGAATAGAGGGGAGCCAACTCGACCGTGTCCTTCTAAGAACACAGAGTAAACCTATAAATAGATATAAGAGCCGGACATGAAACCCCGGGTTCCATCTCAAAATATAAATAGTAAAATGCTTTATTAAAGCAAAAAATAACATTGTTACAAATTTCAAAAAGTCTATTGTGATATGCCACCCACTTTTGTCACGATATACCATGATATGATATTACACCAACTCTGAGATTCCTCTTCCAACGATCATAATTAAAGATGAATAATTTAGTCATCTTTAATATTGTCCTTTATAGAATTTTTCAAATTCTCAAAAATATCATCAATTTGAGAGAGTTGAGGAATATCATCCTCGGGATCTTGTGCATCATGCATCTTCATTAGATAGATAAATTGATTTTCACTGGATTCAGATGTCATAGATTGATCAGATTTAGAATCAGAACATTCAATATTCTTATAAAGATCCTTCTTCATTTCTTCAATATAAACCTCAATCATTTTTTCTTTTGAATAAATCTCAGAATATTTCTGAGTGAGAATCTTGAATGGACTCATAGAGGCTTTTTCCTTCTCTTGTTGATTATGCAATTCTTTCTGGTATAATGAAATTTTTTCTTCCATTTGATGAAGAGTATCATAACCATAAGGTTTTCAAGTTTCTGGATCATCTATTAATAATTTGTCCCAAAATTTAGTAGAACTAACTCGCCATATGCAAGGGATTCCTTCTTCAGTGTATCCAAATTCTGGTTGCCATTTCCAGATCCAAGAAATTCCAAATTCCATGAAAAATAGACATGGAGTTTTCTCCCATTGAGTATCTTTTTCTTCTATAAGAAGAATTAATTCACGATATTTTGTCTCTGTATATAGAGCAGAATCATTATCATCTTCTTTAATGATATTAGCATATGATGCTGAAGCTTGAGAATCTGTATTACTTCTCTGCTTTTGTTTCAAAAGTTCTTGAAACTCATTGTATAACTCATTATTTTTGCTCAGTATTACTGGCTGATGAACTGGATAAGTTCTGGGCTATTAGCCTTTGTTTTCCATGTTGTGCTATGATATTAGGGGGTTTTCCCCTACCACCTCTTCCTCTATAAGAGGAATCTCCTCTGCCTCGAGAATTCATATCCATAAATAAAGACATTAGGATAAATATTCTTGAGTTAAGAAATCTGGTAAGTGATTATCTTCACATTTCTTATAAATGATTTCAAAATCAAAAGGAGCTAAATGAGTCTGCCATCTTGCAAACATTTGCTTAGAAACATCATGTTTAAAATCTTTATGAAACATAAATTTTGCAGATTTGCAATCAGTTTTTATAATAACCTTTTGATTATATAAATCATCTTGAAATTTTAAAATACATCTTACAATAGCTAAAATTTCTTTTGCTACTGTGGAATAATTTTTCTGGGCATTATTCCATTTGCCAGAATAAAATCGAATAAGAAATTCTTGTTTTGTTTGAGGATCTTTTTGTTTTAAAATTCCTCCAAAACCTATATCTAAGACATCAGTTTCAACTATTTTATCCCATTGGGGATTAGCAAGCATAAGACAAGGAAGATTTTTAACCTTTTCCTTAATATTTTTAACAGCTATAGTATGTTTTTCAGACCAAGGTAAAGGATTTTTCTTTAATCTATCATATAAGATAGCAGAATCCTTAGTAAGTTCTTTAATATAAGGGGAAATATAATTTAAACTTCCTAAAAATCTCTGTAACTGAGTTTTATCAGTTATTATATCTGAAAATTTTGAACCAAATTCTATACTTCTTTGTATAGGAATTATTTTTCCTTTCTCAATCATATGACCAAGAAATCTAATATTGGTTCGAAATAAAATCATTTTGGATTTTGATATTGTAGAACCCGTAAGTCAGTAGACGTATAAGCCGTGCATAATTCTAGATTTTTAAATTTAATTGACTTCATTGCATGATTATTTTAAATGCATTTGTTTGAAGTTAATTATTTTATTATTTCAGTTCAGTAGTTTGATTTTTAGCATTTCAGTTATTTCAGTGAGACCGGACCGGAGTTGGAGTTTTGAGATAGAATTTAAGATTCGAGAAATATTTCCAGAAGTTAATTTAGCTAGCAACCAAGTTCATTTAAGTTAGAAAGGGAGGTTTGAGGATTTAATTTAATTATTTGAGGTGATTAAGAAATGAACTCATTTAAGTTATTTAATTAAGGGGTTAGCTCACTAAATTATTTAAAGGATTAGTAAGGCTTTCAAGGATTATTAGTTGACTAGATAATCAACATTTCCCTTTATTTTATCATGCATTTTTTGGCCACCCTTAGTTGCTAGAAGATTCATTTTCCAACTCATCAACTTTGACCAATTCTTTGCATGTAATTAGTAGGATAATTCTAGGATTTTTGGGAGCACAATTTAATTAAATAAATGGACATATCCTAGTCTAGAATCAAGAGAGAATTCGGCCACTACCTCCTAGAAGCATCCACCAACTCATTTGATATCAAACCATAATTCAAAATTCAAATTTGGGAAGACTTGGTCTTGGATCTTCCTTAAATCTTGCACCCACTTCCCTCACCCTCCTAACCATTTTTCCCCCCCTCTCCTTTTCGAAAATTCAGAGTGAATTCACACTCATTTTCAGTAGAAAAATCGTGAGGTACCTAGCCAAAAAGAAGAGAGAAAAATCGAGAGCAAGGTAAGGTAGAAAAGAGAAGCGCTCCACCTCCTCCGTGCCGCGTCGTCGTTGTTTCGTTCGTTTTCTTTCGAAACGAAACCAGGCATGTCTAGATTTCTTTCAAACCTCAATCAAGTCATATTATCATTTATTTTTCAGTACATGATCATGTTTATTCAAGTAAAAATCGAGATCCATGTCAAAACATTTTGAAACCACACATGCAGAATTTTCGAATTCCTTGGCAAGCTTCACGATTTCTTTTGGTTTGTGAGTTTCAGGTATTGGATCAACTCCAGGCTCCCAAGGCGGCTTGTATACATGTAGTAGGATGCATTATGACCATGTTGGTCCATTCAAACCAGCCCCATGCTTGCTGGAAATTCAGAATGACAGCAAGTCCCCATAGGTGCAGAAATGTTGTTCGAAAAATTCAGTTTCTTGTCATGGAGGAAGGATCTGATCTTGGCTGCCCCAAGGGCCTATAGCCATGGTTGGATCACTTCCCTAGCATGTCTAAGACGTGACTAAGTTGCCCTTTTGGTGGCTTGGTCCATGGCTCATCGGTTTTTAAATAATCAACAAGAACAGCCCCTTTCCCCATTCGGCCCCTTCCATTTTTCAGCATATGGTTTCGTTTCTTTTGTTGCTTGTTATGGATCTTGGTTGGCCTATGGCCCTTAGCCACGGTTCATATCATGCTCCTAGATGTCTAGATCGTGCCATGGTCAATCAAATGGCTATTGGAATGACACGAGACATCGATCATAGCATAAACACTACACACGCATGCAGGTTGCTCTCGGTTGGACCCTTCGGTTAAGATTTGGTGTGATGCGGATTGTGGCTGGCCTAGGGCCCTTAGCCATGGTTCAAATCATTCCTTGGGATGTTGGTAAGAGTCTCTGGTCGGTGGTTCACTCCCCTAATGGCCGATAGTCTCGAAACCAACGCAAGTCTTGTAGTTGCGCAGCTGCTGGAAATTACAGCAAGTTGCTGTGTCGGTTCAGAGGCTCGTTCGAGTTCTTGGTTGGCTTTTAGCCCATGGCCTTGGACTGGACAGTGCCTCATTGAGTTAGGAAGGTCATGTTTTTGACCGTTTGTCATTTGGATCATTTTTGAGGTCGTACGAGAATTTACGGTGCAATGTGCCAAATTGACTCTCGAAAGAGCGTTTCGTGTTTTGGCCTCCATTCCACCTAGATTTCGACCCTATCATTTTAGGAGCATTATTTTATGATTTTTCAGCATATTTTAATCATGACTATACGTCGGTTCAGTGTCGGTTCAGGTTGGCTCGGAGTCATGATTAAATGCGAAGTCATTAGGCGTCATAGTCGCATCTTTTGAACGTAAATTGCATAGTTGGTCATGTTTAAGCTATTGCATATTTTTCATGGCACAGTTAGGTTGCAGCGAGCCTGGGAACGATCCAATCCAATCCAGTTGGTAAAATTACAGGAATTTTCATTATGCCAGTTAATTATTTTACGTGCATTAAATAGAAAATGATTATTTTTGAGATTTATGCGATATGGCTTGTGGTTCATTCACTATGTGGGAGTGTTATTTTATACGGTCGCCAGTGACCGATCAGTTCAGTATGGTACCACCCGGTCGCCAGTGACCGGCCAGCTCAGTTCAGTTTCAGCCTCCCCGGTAGCCAGTTACCGATCAGTTCAGTTTAGTGCAGTGGCCACAGGCGTAAAACATAATCTCGACAGAAAATTTTATCAGTTATTTCAGTACAGGCTCCAAGGAGCAAACATTTTTACTGTGATTATCAGTTCAGTTATGCACGTATTATAATTGCTTAGTACAGATTATTTTCAGTATGCCTCAGGACAGGATATGTTAACTCATGCATATTTTAAATTCAGATTTTTACTCGTTACCTGCGATATATGCATGCTGAGTCTTTAGGCTCACTAGATTTGATTGTTGTAGGTACTGATGAGGCCAGGGCCGAGGGCGGGGACCAGTGAGCCAGCTTGGGTCGGCAGTAGTGGCACCCGAGGACCTCAGTGCAGCAGTTGTTATGTTATTCCGCAAACAATTTTTATCAGTCGTTGGATAATTTTTAAGTTGTTATTGTTGGCAAAACTTTATTTTCTTCCGCTGCTATTATTTTAAACATTGAACTTGATTCCCCAGTGATTTTATGAATGAGGCCATTTAAGTTCTTTTAAAAAGAAAATTTTTAATTTTCCGCAAATTTTCAAGAAAGGAGTTTTAGGCCCCTTTACAGATATAACAAGACCATTTTGAATAACAATTTTTTAAACATATATAAATGTTTAAAATGTGTTTCTATATCATTTGAGAAAACTAAAATGTCATCAATATAAAAAATTATAAAATTGCTATAATGATAAAAAAAAATATCATTCAAATATGGCGAGTTAGTTCTACTAAATTTTTGAAACAAAAGCTGATAAGTAATACAGATTCTCAAGCTTCAGCATCATATGCTAATATCACTAAAGAAGATGATAATGATTCTGCTCTATATACAGAGACAAAACATCGTGAATTAATTCTTCTTATAGAAGAAAAAGATATTCAATGGGAGAAAACTACATGTCTATTTTTCATGGAATTTGGAATTCCTTGGATCTGGAAATGACAACCAGAATTTGGATACACTGATGAATGAATCCCTTGCATATGGCGAGTTAGTTCTCCTAAATTTTAGGACAAATTATTAAGAGATGATCCAGAAAATGGAAAATCTTACGGTTGTGATACTCTTCATCAAATGGAAGAAAAAATTTCATTATACCAGAAAGAATTGCATAATCAACAAAAGAAGGAAAAAACCTCTATGAGTCCATTCAAGATTCTCACTCAGAAATATTCTGAGATTTATTCAAAAGAAAAAATGATTGAGGTTTATATTGAAGAAATGAAGAATGATCTTTATAAGAATATTGGATGTTCTGATTCCAAATCTGATCAATCTATGGCATCTGAATCCAGTGAAAATCAATTTATCCATCTAATGAAGATCCATGATGCACAAGATCCAGAGGATGATATTCCTCAACTCTCTCAAATTGATGATATTTTTGAGAATTTGAAAAATTCTATAAAAGACAATATTAAAGATGACTAAATTATTCATCTTTAATTATGACCGTTGGAAGAGGAATCTCAGAGTTGGTGTAATATCACATCATGGTATATCGTGACAAAAGTGGGTGGCATATCACTATAGACTTTTTGAAATTTGTAACATTGTTACTTTTTGCTTTAATAAAGCATTTTACTATTTATATTTTGAGATGGAATCCGGAGTTTCATGTTCGGCTCTTCTATCTTTTTATAAGTTAATTCTGTGTTCTTAGAAGGACATGGTCGAGTTTGCTCCCCTCTATTCTCTCTTGTAAACAACCCTTCTGAAGTATATCAATAAAAGTTTTGAAGTTCTGATAACAACTTTGTACGTTTATATTGTTTTTATTTTCTGTTTTTTATTTACTGTTTTAAATATTTTTATTTCAGTGATTAGCCTGAATGACAGGCTAAATTATTCGTGCTAAATTATTACCTTACTATGACATGATCTATATTTATTTGTAACTTGGAATTAAAATGAGATAATAAAATATTTATTTAAATTTTTGGAATTTAATGTAATATAAGAGTCTTTGGTTAGAACATAAGGTAAAAAGATGAACCAGGAAATGGTAAACACAAGGTTCGAGTTTAACCAGGAAAAATAAATTCATGTTGTAGCCCTTAAGCCTGCTTAGCCGAGAAATGGCTTTTAAGGCGTTTTTGGGTGATTTTTATGAATTTATGATTCTATGGGATCTCGTTAAAATCCTCTATTGTTTAATTTCTTTTGTATATCTTTTATAAATTCTTTTATGTTTTGTAAAAGTTCCAAAAAAGAACCTTATATTCATTATTATTCTGGGATTTAAATTCTTCATTTTCTTATCTCAATATGAGTTGAAAATGATATATAGGCTGGAAACCAATAACTTCCATGTGTGCGAAAGCCACTAAGAAAAAATTTGGTAAAACAACGCCACGTATCAAATTCACTTTGATTTCAAGCCTCAGATGGTATCAGAGCCATGGAAATAGTCTGGTTAATAATTTAGCACTTTTATTCAAATGAATATTTTCAGTATGAAAGAAACTGTTCAAAACAGTTTAAATGAAGAATATGATTTACCTGAAAATTTGGATTTATTGAATAAATGACTATTCCTAAGATAGAATCTAAAATGATCTATAAATTAGGAACCTTTGAAAGGATTGGTTTTAAACAAGTAGTTAAAACTACAGAATCATCAGTACATCTTCATAATGATGAAATTGTTATTAGATTGTTAAACAATAAAGATATATTGGCTTATAGGAAAAATTATAGATTTATTCATATATGTTTAATTCAAATTGCGTTTAGACCTTTAACTTTAGAAGGTTTACCAGAAAGCTTTATAGCAGCTTTAAGAGATGGTAGAAATTTGAATTGGAAACAATCCCTTATGGAAATAATTCAATCTAGTCTGGCACATGGTCCAGTATATTTTGATTTTTATCCTAATTTATCTTTATCTTTATCTGATATAAATATATTAGATTCTTTAACATTAAATGTTAAAACTCAAGGTTATAATTATACTCCTGGGACAGAAGTCATATGTATCTGTTATCGTATTTATTACAAACCATTATTTACATTGAATCCTATGAGTAAAAAAATAGATAAAAAATTAAATGAAATTATTCTTATAGAAACTAATTTTAATAGATCTAATATTACAACCCGTAGATCTATAAAATGGGAAGAAATTGAATTTCCAGAAAACTGGATAATTGAACAAACTGTTCCTAGAAATTCTATAATAAATAGATATTTACAACAAGTTATACAAAATAATGAATGATATGTTCAAATACAGTTCAATAATGAACAAAGAAGATTATTAGCATCTTCTATTTATGCTAGATCAAGATCTAGTCATTCTTTTATTTCACCTTTAGATTATATGGTAGATATACCACAAACTCCTAGAGCTTCTACTTCTCAGATAAGAGAAGATGTAGAGTCTTCTGTACAAGATACAGTAGAAGAATTAATCATAAATCAAAACAATATTATTCATAAAAGTAACTTTCAAAAAGTTAAAGAAAATGATACAGTTTCAGAATTGAATTTTAGTATTTAATGGATAGTAAACCAAAAATTGATTTTACTAAAGGATCTTTTGCTAGAGCAAAGATCAAGGCTGAATTTTATTTACCCAAATAGGAATCTTTCAGAGATTGGTACTTTAAAAGTTTCTCTGAAGAAGAGTTTGAATATATTGTTTCGAAATTTTATAAATATTGTGAAAACCAGAATAAATTAATACATTTTGTTCCTTGGTTTTTTAATACATTTATTATAGATTATATTTCTATTCTTGAAAGAAATTATAAACTTTCTTCTGGACAGATTCAAAAATCTGTTTATCCTCCTCAACAATCTTTTATTATAGAAAAAAATAATAAAATTTTAAATTTTACTGCTTTTTCAAAATTATTTGACAATGATATGTTACAAATAACTGTTAAACATATTAATCAGATAATTGAAAAATAGAATTATACAAATTTATATCTTACGATAATAGGAGATGAAATAGTTTCTCTTAAGGATCGTATTGATAAAATTATTTCAACTATTAATCAAATTAAACCAGATGTTCATATACAAACAAAAGAAGAAAATAATATTGTTTCTATTGCTATTTCTTCTATACAATCCCCTCCAGATATAAAAGATTTTAAATTTAAGTCTTCTGTTTCTGATATAGAAAAATTATTAGAAGAAAAATTTAAAAATCTTAATTTAAATACTCTTAATGAAGAGTTTGAAAATATTGAGAATCATTCTGATGAAGAAATTAATAAAATTAAATGGGATGGATGTTCTTATTGAAGAACAAGAATATATTTTTGCTGATAGTTATAATGGGAAAAATATTTATGAATGGAATATTGATGGTTTAGTGATAAACAAATTTATAATACTGCTCACAGAATGCTTATGTATAGTACTGTATGTAAAGCTTGAGGCAATAATGATAAAAATATTGCTAAAATGATTATATCAGGATTAACTGGCCAACTTAAAGGTTGGTGGGATAATTATTTAAATCAATCCCAAAAAGATGATATTATAAATTCAATAAAAATTGAAAATAATATTCAATCAGAAAATGTAGTATATTCATTAATAATGACAATGATTGAACGCTTTACTGATAAATTCACCGATGATAGTGAAAACATTCGTACTTTATTAAGTAATCTAAAATGTAAAACACTTACTGATTTTAGATGGTATAAAGACACATTTTTATCTCGAATTTATGAGAAACCAGATTGTAATAATAGTTTTTGGAAAGCCAAATTTATAGATGGTTTATCTTTTCTATTTGCTGAAAGAATTAGAAAAAAATTAAGAATAGATGATATTAATATTCCATATGAAAATTATATTTATGGAAAATTAATTAATACTTGTATTAAAGAGGGTTTAGCTCTCTATAATGAATTAAAATTAAATAATCAAATTAAACGACAGAATTTAATTAAGAAAAAACAATTAGGTAAATTTTGTGATCAATTTGGTATGGACTTACCTAATAAATGTAAGAAGAAAATTAATGAAAAAGATGAAAAAATTTATTGAAAGAAAAGACATTTGTCTGATAGACAAAGAGATAAAAAGAAAAAAAGAAAAGAAAGCCGTAATTCACGGAAAGAAGAAAAATATAAAAACAAATTAATAATTTGTAGAAAATGCAAAAAGTCAGGACATTATGCTAATCAATGTTGGGCTAAAAACAAAATTAATAATTTAAATATAGATGAAAATCTAAAAGAAACATTATTTAAAATAATAATGGATTCAAATAATAATTCTAACAGTGAAACTGAGAGTTCGATAGAATCTTATATTTTAGAAGAAATTTTAGATAGTGAATCAGAGACTTCTGATTTAGAAAAATGTAATAATTGTATACAAGAAAAATTTTGTTTAAATCATCTAGAGGATAATAAAGATAATAATGATGATTTTTATAAACTTAAGTCTCAATTTCAAGATTTAAATATTAATGTGTTAACTAACAATAATATTCTAGAATTCCTTAAAATGATTAAGGATCCCATATTGAAATCTACAATTAATGATCAAATGGAAAATACTACTTCAACTAGCAATAATAATAGTAAACATAATCCAGTTACTATACAGGATTTAGTCAAGAAAATAGAAAATCTTAAAAAAAAAGTAAAAATTTTACAACATAATAATAATAGTTTAAATTATCATATCTCAATTATTGAAACTAATAAATCAGTTAATAATTTTGAAAGTTTTGATAATCTTAAAGATATTTTTTTTCTTGGTCCAAATCAAAAACATTTATCTATTTTAAGTATGATCATATCTCAAATATGATATACCTTAAAATGGAATGATGATAAAATGTCTTCCAAATTCAAACCTTCCAGCACACACAACCAGCAAACGACGCCGTAAAGACTACTCCACACTCATATATCTGCTTCTCACCCCTACGTCTTACGTACATACAACGAACCCCTTTGTAAATTTCGCCGCCGAAGTTCCCGGTGAATTCGTTCCGCAGCCGATCACGGTCCCGGGAATCTTAGGGATCATCCTTTGGGTAAAATTTGTGTGCGCGCTTGCTCCTATCTAGACGAGAGATATAAAAAAAATTGATTGATTGGAGTGTTGGATTATGGAGGAGGATTTTTGTATGAGCGGCGACAGCGAGGAGGAAGAGGAATCGGATTACTACTCTCCCGATCGAGACGAAGAATCTCTCTATGGACTTGAGAATGACGATACCCGTGCTCAGTGGAACCCTTCCAAAGCCTCTTCTTCCAAGGTGTATATTCAACGATTTTTATGTTTTTATAAATTCGTTGAGTTTTTTTGTCCCAGTCGGGGTAGTTCCAGTGGGCTGATTGCTGTTATTTGAACGGGCATATGTGTTTGCTGAGAAAATCTGGGTATTTCTATGATAAATTTTGATGATTTCGGGGTTTCGATGCGTACGTCATTTAATGCAATCGTTTTTTGTTACAATGCTGGTGTTTAGATTGTGTTTTCAATTCTGACGTTTTCTCGTGCCTTTTGAAAGGTTATTACAAAAGAGTCTCTGCTGGCTGCTCAGGTATGTTCAGCATGCATATTTGTTTTTCCACTGCTATACACTTGAAGTCAAGCTGACTTATACATCGGTTTCTAGTGTCGTGCTCATTAAGTTTTTTGATTTCAATTTTTACAGTAGGCATTGATAATTTCCCACAAAATGGTGGCATGCTGGAAGTCTGATTTTGAAACATTACATGCCCATGCATTTGTTTTGGTTTATCGCCTTCATAGAAATTCAAAACCTAAAGAGCAAACTGATATGGGTTTTTTTATTTTGATTATGTGTTCTGTGCAGAGGGAAGATTTGAGAAGAGTAATGGACTTACTCTCAGTGAGAGAACACCATGCCAGAACCCTTCTTATTCATTACCGATGGGATGTTGAAAAATTGATTGCAGTTTATGTTGAAAAGGGGAAATCTTGCTTGTTTTCAGCAGCAGGTGTTACTTTGGTTGAACTTTCAGACCCTGAATCCTCATTTACTGTGATGTGCATTATATGTATGGATGATATACCTGCAAAAGATGTGACCAAAATGGACTGTGGTCATTCCTTTTGCAACAATTGTAAGCACTTTTACCTTTACTCTTCCGTTCTATAACATGCAATTTATCGTTGATATAACTGTGGTTGGTTCTGCCTTTCATCTGAATGTTGTCATAAGTTTGTAGAAATTGGCATTCTGGTTTATTTTATACTTTCCCATGCCTATTTAGAAGAAGTACATGTTTCAATCATGCACTTTTTCCTTTTTACAATTACAATTATTTTTATTTTTATTTATTCAGAGGTACCCGGTAGATATAATTACTCAACTTTTGGTTTGGTTATGGCAAAAATTTCAGGTTGGACGGAACATTTCGTTGTCAAAATAAACGAGGGGCAAAGCAAGCGCATCAGGTGTATGGCCCACAAATGTAATGCTATCTGTGATGAGGCTATTATTAGAAAATTGGTTAGCATAAGACACCCTGATTTGGCAGAGAAATTTGATCGATTTCTTCTAGAGTCATACATTGAAGACAACAAAATGGTTAAGTGGTGTCCCAGCGTGCCCCACTGTGGCAACGCAATACGGGTAGAAAATGATGAATATTGTGAGGTCGAATGTTCTTGTGGCTTACAGTTCTGTTTCAGTTGCTTATCTGAAACACATTCCCCCTGTTCCTGCTTGATGTGGGAGCTATGGACGAAGAAATGCCGAGATGAATCTGAGACAGTCAATTGGATGACTGTACACACAAAACCTTGTCCAAAATGTCACAAACCAGTTGAGAAGAATGGTGGTTGTAATCTAGTTGCTTGCATATGTGGGCAACCATTTTGGTGAGAGTCTTTTTTTCTGTTCAATTTTCTTATTTCTGATACGAGGTCATTAATTCATTGTATTTAATCGTCTTTATTTAATTGGGTTATGTGATCCTTATCTTGTATGCGTCTTAAACCAATATTTCCTTTTTTCTATTTATTTATTTTCCTTGTATCTTCCTTTTATGTTTAGTTCGGTATTGAACTTCTAGGTTTCTTTTAATTTCTTTTCTTCCTTGCATTTTTTAGGAGATCGACGACGATGTATTTCATATTTTTTGTTAATCAAATTTATTTAGTAGTGAGGAAGTGCGATGAAAATGCATGTTCTTGCTTCTTATTTATAATTCTGACAACATTGGGCCCTTCGAAATAAAAAAAATCATAATTCTCTACTCTACGACATTTTACATTCAAATTTATACTGTCCTTGATTTTTTTTTTAATATCTTCAAATGCACATCAACATTATTATCCTGCGATAAGAAAATTTATTTACCGTATATTTTTTTGCATCTCTCTTTTTATGCACTGATTTTAGTTTGCTGTTTTCAATACTATTCTTCAAGCCATGCCCAAAACTCTTAGCAGTTATATCACATGCAGTGCCATAAGAATGAATTGGATCGTTACCTTTTGATTTCTGTATTAGGCTTTCGTATTAAAGGCACTCAAATTTCATGGCTTAGTATGTTCTCACTGTTCTATTTCTTGCTGTAGTTGGCTGTGTGGTGGAGCTACTGGCCGAGACCATACTTGGTCCCGTATTGCTAATCACAGCTGTGGTCGCTATAAAGAAGATAGTGAGAAGAATGCTGAACGTGCTAAGCGAGATCTTTATAGATATATGCATTATCACAATCGTTATAAAGCTCATACAGACTCCTTTAAGCAGGAATCTCGCCTGAAGGAGACCATAAAGGAAAAGGTGTCGAGTTTGGAGGCAAGGGACTCAAACTTAAGAGATTTCACCTGGGTCACGAATGGGCTTTACCGACTATTCAGATCTAGACGAGCTCTTTCATATTCTTATCCATTTGCATTCTATATGT
Organism: Primulina tabacum; assembly: GCF_025594145.1. NCBI lineage: Eukaryota > Viridiplantae > Streptophyta > Magnoliopsida > Lamiales > Gesneriaceae > Primulina > Primulina tabacum. The sequence goes on from NC_134557.1 coordinate 41,656,069, forward strand.
TTAGTGATGAGTTATTTAAGGATGAAATGACAAATGGCAAAAGGGAAATAAAACAGCATTTGTTCGAGGACCAGCAGCAACAACTAGAGTCAAATGTCGAAAAGCTATCCAAGTTTCTTGAGGAACCGTTTGACGAATATGCTGAGGAACAAGTGATGCAAATAAGGATGCAAGTCATCAATCTGTCTGTGATCACTGATAACCTCTGCAAAAAAATGTGAGACACATTATCCAGGGGGGCTTAAAATTTATTGGAAGATGGAAATTGTTTATGTTTTTATTCTTTTGCAGGTATGAATGTATTGAGAATGATTTACTGGGTTCACTTCAGTTTAGTATCCATACTATAGCACCATACCAGTCAAAAGGCATTGAGAAGGCGGAGGAGCTGTCAGTTGGATGGAGTTCCCAAGCACCGTACAATGATAAATGTCAAAAGGCAGACGATCAGTTTAATGGTAGAGTCATCCGAACTTATCTCTAACAATGATTTTTATCAATATTGGGATAATACTCATTTACTTATGTGCTCTGTTGTGAATAATAAAAGATTTACTGATGTTGATCCTCTGTCAATGAATTTCTTATTGCTTGGGATCTCCAAGACATGACTTTCTCTCTGCTGCGTAGATCAATGCTATGGTCATGCTGCTATGTTAATATTTTATAACTATGTGAAAATTTCAAGGACATTGATCATTGTGGCCTGCTTAATTGAAACAGAATATGTGACACTGGCTGGCTAAAATTGTGGTAGTGTTGGTGTTGACAATGATAAATTGTAAAATGAACAACCTATGTGGAATTTTGAATGATCTAATAAATCTTTGTTCTTGCAACAAGCATTTCTCATGTTTAAATTGCTAATGATGTAAACAAAATTTTTGAATCTAATCTTAGTAGAAAAACAAGAAAAAATCATGCACTGGTGTAACATGTGGATCAGTAGTGGCCAAATTCAACTTTTTATCTATAGATTATAGTATTTTAGAATGACCAAATCTATTCACATTTAAAAAAAAAATTCAAGGATTTTAATGCTCTACTGATGCTACTAGTTCTAAATTTTATAATTGAACAAATTTTTGTGTTTTAGACGGGGGTTACATCATTTGAGGCAATTATGGGGAGTTCATGTTCATTTTCAGCATATATAGTTTCTGCCTTTTGTTATGTTTTTGGTTTGTGATGCAAGGCGATTTTGCATTAGACAAATTTGTCTTGCAGAGGGCTACTTACCGTGTGCTTTCTGAAGCCCTTCTAATGCTTATTCAACTCGTGTAAGTTCTAATTGTTATCTGTACATCTCCTATTCTCAACTGTCTGGTGGCTGGCACAGAGAAATTCTGGAGAATATCATTTAGTACGTACATATCTTTGTCCTCGTCGAGGAAGACTTGATTTAAGGTATCAATGTTGACTTCAAAATGTGAATCGAGAAATGGTAAATCCGAAGGTTGTGAATGACCCATATCTTTTGGCATGGCCTTGTAAAACTGTGTTTTTCATTTTTTGTGTATGTTTGTGGAGCAGACGGTGCTCCGCTGACGCTTTCAGATAACAGTTGCTGTTCATTTTGTAGGAGATGTTATAGATATATCCCAAGCATCAGCATCTGGGACTTCAGAGGAGAGTCCACAGGTATCACGGAAACGTCCTAGAAAAGGTAGTTCCACTGGCAGTCTCTTCGATCTCAACTTGCCTGCAGAGGTTCATCACCGAATTGATTCTTGAAGTAAAATGCCCTTTAAAAGCTACGAAGTTATGCCTTAAACTAACTCAGGAATGTCACTTAGGACTTGATGATTCTGTGCATTCTGTGGAGTAAAAAAGCCTTGGTTACCTCTAGCCCATATTTTCTACTGAACCGAAAATGACCTTTATGTATATTCCGTCAGTCGGACCCAAACTCTGGTGATTAGCCGTGTACATATCCCATATATTTATATATTTTATGCAGAAGTAGAAGGTGATGCAAAGGGGTGGGGAAATTTATGGGAGGATGGAATAATGGGATTCTATATGTTGATTCGAATATGGTAGTAGCCTAGCCTATCTGATCTCTTTTCTTGGTATGGCGTTATATATTTTATATCTATTAAGCAGAGTTGAATGTGTTTTTGATTTTTTGACATATAACATTTGCAAGCACTGTTTAATTTTGGTTCAAATATATTTGAAAGCACGTGATTTGATTTTCTACTGGTTGTTCAGCACTCACGCACACAGTAGAACCATATATTAGGTGTCATTTTTCTATAACGAACCTCCAAAATAATTTCGAAAAAGAACACAACAAAGCCTAATGTTACTTTCACTCCTAAATTTCGAAAGCTGTAGTTTGACAATGTTTCCATTGTAATCGGAAACTCACTTGTTTGTTCCAATAAATTATTATGTTACTTCATATTTTGAAAGAGTGCTCATTTGCTTTAAGATAAAGTAGAAAGTAGATGCCTTTCTTTTGAAATAGAAAATAAATATAGCAAATGTTACAAGGTAACTCTTTATCTAGTATTACAAGACACGCATTACAATTTTGGCAGACATTCTTAATGATTTCCCATTTTTGAGGACGAGTTTCTTTTTACCCTACGATAGAAAAGGTAATGTGATAGTAGCCAAAAATTATGATTATATGGACTACTTTGTAGGTTTGTAAATGGATCAAGTAATCGTAGACGGGTATTCTAGCTAGCTCATAAACGGGTCCAAATAGCTGGTGGAGATAAAACTTTGTGGGTTATCACCTGAAGCACAAAAAAAAATCGTCGGAGGCATGGGGTTTATTCGGTGTAGACACACTGACGCTCAAAGTCAGAAAAAAATTTAAAGATGTTATTTGAAAGCTACGTAGTTTAAGCATAAAATCATGAAAGTTTAAATAATGAGAATCATTTCCTATTTATAGATTTTTTTTTGGAATGTATAGCGAGTTTAGCTTTATAATTAAATTCGACCTCAATAATAAATTGAATAATTAAATTGAGTCATTACCATGAAAACTTGTATGCACGTATCTATTTAAAGCTATTTATTTATTAAATAAAATCTCACATAATATATTTCTAACATATCTCATTTCTTTGGCTCCAATATTACTCACAATTACTTAATTTTATTTGTTATCTAATGTACTGACTTTAATTTACTTATATTACTAAATATTAAAAATTTCAATTTTATATACAATTCAAACATATTTTAAAAAATATAATAATATTTATCTTTGTTTTTACGATGAATTATATTAAAATAGATTCAACTAAAAATAATTTAATACTTGGTAAAATTGATATTTAAATAATACGCATATAATTTATTTTTTTAAAAAAAATCACATAAATTATCTATAATGGAGAATATTCATTTGATTAATAAACTATAGAAATATTTTATGAACGCATTTGAGACATAATCTTGGTTTCACTTGGACATCAAGGAGGCCACGACCCCAGCAATGAGGGTGGTGGGATCCCCTAACACGGCGGAGATAACGAACTGCAGAGCCAACGCTGCCACCTCGCAGCATTTCTCCGCCTTCCCTCTGCTCTTCTTCCTGTGATTATGAGTCTCCAATGTATCTTTCAGGCTCGGAATCCTCGTTTCCAGTTTCCCACAGCCTCCGGAGTATTTGGTCCCCCATGCGCCACCGCGGCACGCCCCGGTGTAGATCTCGTGCCAGCTATCTACCAGCATTTCTTTTACGCACGCAACATGGAGATTGTACTTCTTGCATGAAGATCTATAGCTCCAGCTCCTCCCCTTTCTCCCACACCTGCTCATACACATCTCCACTGATTCAGGTTTCTGGGGTCCGACTCGAATTTTAAAAGTTGAATGTCTCAAACAGTAGAGTGCGTTAGATTTTTCAAAACTATGGCAATTATATATATTCAAAACCTGTACCTGTGGCACGGCGAGGAGACTTTCCTATACAAATACAGCTTGATCTCACCGTCGTCGAGCACCATAGGAAGCTTAGCACAGCAGGGATGGAGATCGAACCCACAAGACTTGCAGTGGTACACGAACCCCGACAGGTCCTTCTCGCATGCGTTGCAGTAACGTGCCACCGTCCCCGGCGGGCGGGAGAGGAACTGGAACGAGCACTTGGTGTAGAAAGGGTGGGAAATGGAAGGAGAAGGGATGGCGCAGTGGGTGTGGAGGTCGAAGTTACATGCGGCCGCGGCGCACTTGTAACGAGAGCCGATGCCGACTTCGTTGCAGCCGTCGCACTTGAACGGCGACTCGCTGTACTCGAACTTCAGGTTGTGCTGCGGGTGGCTGAAGTGGGAGATTTCATTGTATCTCATGGTGATGGAAAATCGGAGAGTATAGGAATAGAATTTGTGGGGGTGGCATGCAAATTTATAATTATTTGATCTTTTTGCCCTTTTTTAAGGGACAAATACTATATTCCATGGTATCAAATATTTTTTTATATATATAATTTTTTATTTAAAAAAAGGTATTATAATGCAACATATATTTGACTTTTATTTTATTTTCACAACTTATAAATTCCTCTTATAAAATATATATAAGAATTTATAAATTATTTAAAATAAATTTAACCAAATATTCGATTTCATGAAAAATGGGAGATATGGTGTATGCTTTTATAATACATGATGGCTAAAAAATTGTTAGTTTGGATTTTAATTGAAGATGAATATTGGATAACTATGGATAATAATGAAAATTAAGGTTGTTATTAGCTTGAAGTTGAAGCAATGTAGGATTTATACTTAGAATTGAAGAGATGGTTGTGTAGTTGTAAACAATTGTTCATCTTGAATTAATTAAAGTGGAGCATAAGGCACATTAGAATGAGAATTTTTCTCACTTTATATGATGTATTAAATTAAAATTACTCAAAGTTTAATTCCTATTATATGTATGGTTGATACACACCAAGAGTTCCTTGGGTTTGGATATAATGTGGGTTTTGATAAGAACTTCTTTGAAGAATACAAGAATATGACAACTTGAACCTTTGATATGTGTGTATATATATATATAATTTTTATATGTTGTCTACTCACCATGCCTATTTATGTGCCCACTGATATGTGACATTCATCTATTAAATGTGATGAAATATATTCAAATTGTATGTTGAAGTCTCACCTCATTGATGGACACAGAAGTGAGCACGGTAGATTAGCAGCATATCAAAACTATATATATATATATATATATATATATATATATATATATAAGTAAACAAAAATTATACATAAAATAGAGTATATTAAATATAAAATAGATTACAATAATATTTGTCTTTTCAATATAAAATCAATTTAGCATTTATCCAAATGGATATATGTCAAAATAATTATGGTAGAATATTTTGATTAGACCCCACATTTATTTTTTATGGATTAAATATCTTAAATTCTTAATGCTTTAGCGTCACATTATTGGAACTTATTCTTGACTAAGAGTAGGGAAGAAAAAAAAAGAGTTTCTTTACATAGAAAATGAGCCTAGATTGATGACTCGATATATGTCAAAGCTAAACAATAGCAATTGAGCCCTAAGTAATATTCCACAATCACTTGAAATCGATCCCATAGTCAAAATTCAACAAATTTTAATAGAGTTTTGATCCTCTAGTTAATCAAAATTTGATTTTAGTGCAGTAAATGGACTATTTCTTTGCATTTTTAACATGAATTTTGTTAGAATATTGATGTGACGTCAAACGTACTTTGAAAAAAGATTATTATATTAGAGCACTCGCAATGGATGAGTGTTATAACACCTACCAACTCATCAAAGTGTCTGGCTACCAACTCATCAAAAGATTATTACATTAGAACATTCGTAATGGCTGCCCCACGTGTTTTCTGCACGCGCCAGACACTAAAATTTAAAAAAAAAAAATTTGAGAGGGGGCGTTGCTCTATAATGCCCACTCACAATGGAGATAAATGTTAAATGGGCATTATTATGGGTGCTCTTAGAACCAAAAATTCTGACTCTACATACAACTTACCGAACCGATTATATAATTTTTCCTCGGAGCAAAAAAATTTAGAAATCTGCATTTTGGACTATCATTCAACTTTAACAACTCTGTCTTTCTAAACAAGATTGCCACGAACCTTACTCATATGGTCAAAAAATGTTAGCACAGAAGGCATCAAATAATTAATTAGATGAGTACGAAGAACACCAAGAAACCCCCTTTAGACAAATGACTTTCTACTTTGAGAAGAATAACCAACATGAGTACGATTCTTTAATCCATTTTTACACTACTCAATCATTTCTCTCTCTGTTCTTTAGTGCTTCATCGTTTTAAAATTCCCTTGTTCTAATTCTTTAGCAGCGATTGAATATATACTTTTGAAAATATTTAAAATATGCATTCGATTTAAAAAAAAAAAATATGTATAATCTTCTTGATTTGGTGTCTGGAGTGACGTGACACCAGACACATCCGCGATTTCCGACCATACACTAATTACCTGTATCATTTTATGATGGATGGTTCTGAATTCAATGAAAAGTGAGATTAAAATAAACAATTTGAGCTTAAACTGATCCTTATTATTTCCGACCAGACACGAACGACTTCTATCCTTTTATGAATATTTAAGATTAAATTATGGTTCGGTCCATACGGGTTCGGTCTGGGTTCCCATTTTGATTTTGGAATCAAACCCGAATAAATGATTTTGATTTCTCGGTTCATTGGGGGATGATTTTCTACAATTTGGGCCCGCTTGAGTACTGTTACTTCGGTCTTGTTCTGTTAATTTTCTTGAGTACGAAGTCAAATCATAGTTCTCTGTTAGTTTGAACCCCTGAATGTGTAGAAGAACGTTGATATAAATTTGATTTGTAGAAGATATACGTACATACATGTTATTTAAGTGCAGTTGTTGGTAATATATTTTTGGTGTCAGCAGTGTGGTTCGTCTTCAGTGAAGAGGCAATCGATCTGTTTGATGATATTACTGAAAGGCATAAATGGCGTTCTTTGAAGCGGCTTCGTGTAAATTCGTCCCGTTTTCTTCACAATTTACCAAAAAGATCTCATCTTGTTCGTCAGGATCATTATCAAATTCTGAAGATATTGTGTTAGCTGCTATTTCGATCCTGAAACACCATCGCTCAAAATCCCGGTGGTCCAATCTCCGGTCTCTGCTAGGTGGGAAAAACTGCCGCCTCACGGCTGCTCAGTTCTCGGAAATAGTCCTCCAACTTCGGAACACTCCCCACCTTTCATTAGGGTTCTTTAATTTCACTCGCAATCACTCCCTCTGCTCCCACACTCTGTTTTCTTATTCTACTGTTATCCACATCCTTTCTCGCTCCCGGCTTAAATCCCAGGCTCAAGCTCTGATGAAATCGTCAATGATTGTGTTTTCTGAAGCTCATCACCAAGAATATTCAACCCCAGTTGCCCTTTTTGAGGCTCTGATAAAAACTTACAGAGTTTGCGATTCGGCGCCTTTTGTTTTCGATTTGTTAGTCAAGGCCTGTATAGATGCTAAGAAGATTGATGCAGCTATCGAGATCTATAAAATGCTGAGGTCCAAGAATTTGTTATTGAGAACTAGTACTTGTAATTCTTTGATTGAATTTGTCTCAAAAGGTCGAGGTTGTTTTCCGATGTACGATTTGTATAAGGATATTTTTGGTCTCGATGATGATGTGGGTGGAAAAGGGTGTAATGGGAAGAGTGTTGTACCGAATGCAGCCACATTTAATGTTGTTATGGTTGGATTTTACAGAGAAGGGCTGCTTGAGAAGGTGGTGGAGGTGTGGCAGGAAATGGAGAGTTGTGGTTGTGTGCCCAATGCGTATGGATATTCAATGTTAATGGCAGTGTATAGTGAAGATGGAAACATGGAGGATGCAATGAAGGTAAGGAAGGAGATGGAGAATAAATGCATAAAGTGTGATGCTGTGGTATACAATACAATTATTGGAGGATATTGTCGGCTTGGAGAGGTAGGGAAGGCTGAGGAAATATACAGGGAAATGGTGACAAATGGTACTGAGAGTACATGTACAACTTTTGAGCATCTTATAAATGGGTATTGTAAAACAGGAGATGTTGATTCTGCCATGTTGTTGTACAAGGATATGTGTAGGAAAGGTTTTATTCCAGAGAACTTAACTGTTAATGGAATTGTCAGAACGCTTTGTGACAAGTATAGAGTTTCTACAGCAATGACGTTTTTGAGGTTGCTAGGAAACAAACATGGAGTTGTTCTAGAGGATGAGAATTATGTGCGGTTGATAAGGGCAACTTGTCAGGCGGGAATGATGGATGAGGCTTTGAGGCTTCAGGCAGAGATGGCTGTGAAAGGGTTCGAACCTGATTCAGAGATATATGGTGCATTCATTGATGGGTATATGAAAATAGGAAATGACACGATGGCCTGTAAGCTGAGAAATGAAATGCTCGGGCAGCAAACGTCATAGGAGAAGTTGCCAGTAGTAGCAACTTTTTATTGGTGTTGCTATAACAGTAAAACAAAAAAAGGAGCAAGTTTGAGCTAAATGTATTTTTAGGTACAAATTTCATATCACAAGCATATTATATGAAGTTCATTCTCGAGCTTCAATAGCCATTGAGATGCTAGAATCGTAGCTTACACCTTTTCATTGTGTCATTTTGACATGTTCTTTAGTTATTAATAAAAAAATGACATATATGTGTATATATATATATATATGAAACTCTCAGTTGTGCTCATTTTATTTACATGCTACTTTTGATTGTACCGATTCCACTAATATTAGTGTTTTCACGGGGTGCAAAGTCTAGAATCCCTTGCTCATCTTCTTTACCTGAAGCTGAGGATGATTTAATCTTTGCTACATCTGCTGTAAAAAGCCTTTTGTACGGCTATGGAATACTCATTTTTATTTGCTTTTCTGCCCTCTTGTTGCTTCCTCATATACGTTTCTCTACTTTAGGCAGCCAAGGGAAAATTAATCAGGTGATGATGGTTCCTCAGAAATATATAGGACAATTTTGATTAATAGCTCTTGTGAATACTCATTTTAACATGATTGAACAAAATGAGGATCACAACGAGGGGAGTAACCAAAGATTGGACAGACATGAAATTAGCGAAAGAATCCACGAGAAGAAAGCTGTTGCAGAAGAAATTTGGTATCTTGTGCATAGCCTTGGAGGACAAAACGAGGCACCAGCTTTGAGCAAAAGATCAACTATGCTGGCTGTTGAACTTGCTGCCGCTAACACAAGCATTGATAAAACCTATGAATGTGGATTAACTTTGTTACTCAAAACAACTAAAATATCTTATTCTTGCATCAAACTTAGAGGTTAAGGAATTACCAAGTCGCCGAGAATGACGACTAACAATACTCTTGACTGTTGTATTGGGCACTTAGCCAGGATTGAATATCCATCCAGTAGCGCCAAAGTAAAGCTCCATGGTATGGCCAAGCCCATGACAATTACCAAGAAGCTGCAAGATGAGAACGGGACAATGGAAAAGTATGTTACTAATCACTGAAGCATCTTATGCAGCATATAGAAGGCCTCTGGCCTTTACCATTCAGTTTAACAGAGGTAATAAAACCACTTCCCCAACGACCTACTAAAATTTTGATTTGTTCTATTTTGATGTATGCATAAAACATGATGACTTCAAGGCTTTCATGCATTTCATTATGATTTTTTCATACCTCAAAAAGCTTTGTTTCTTTTATATTGAATGATCAACGCAAGTTTATGATATATTATTCATCATGGGGCCAGAATTAACTGCAACTATAATTGCTGTTGTGTGCCAAAATGCAGTTCAATGTTGAAATACAGGACGTGTTGGTGGATTTTGTCCCGCAGTAGCACTATGAATAAATAACAGAAATTTACCTTCGATTATTACTTACTGCATGTATCATAATCTTAGATGGGATGTCAGAGAATTTACCAGAAGGCTGTAAAGCTATAAAACCCAACTCCTAAAGACATGAAGAGAAGAGACGACAAAGATAAGATTGTCTGGCCAATTCTCAAAGCTAGGCTAACACAGGTTCCGATCGACCCTTGAACATATTTCATTGGTATATGTACCGATAACTCGAAATTTACTTATCAAACTCTTGTTCAAACTAATCATGGAAGTTTTGAAAGAATTTTTGTAGATTTTTCCACCCTTTTTATCTCTTTATCATGATTTGAGATCAGTTGGAGCTTCAATGATGTATCTTTGTAAGGGTGAGGCTCTAATGAGAAAAATGGCTTATGGTGGATGCTTAAGCATGAAGAAAGGAAGTTAATTCGACAAAGAAAAATTGTGGTATAAACGAAAGATTTGTGGCAGAATGTTGGGATCACTTTATAGAGGTGTATGTTAGTATATATTACATTGACATTTGGATTTGTCTACTGAGTTTCCAAGAGGGATGAATTTCTTGTTCAAGAAATTTGTTGATTGCACATGTTTTGTAGCATATGGAAGTTATTTTAGATTTGATGAATGAGTACTTGTCCACATTGCTACATAGTTGTCATTGCTTTTTTCTTTTCTGTGCAAATGTTTCTGTCAAAGTGCAAAGATGGCACCATTTTAACATATTGCCTCTCTCACTCTGTCGACAAATGACTAACTCTATTATCTTGCATGCACGTTTATTAGTAAGGGTGGACGTTTGGTTGGATTGGGTTTTTCAAATTCCGATAGTTCGGATCGGGTACCCATCGAACCCGATAGCAAATCCGGCTTCCCGATCCCTATCCGACATTTTTGGGTACCCACCATTATGGCCCTCTTCATTCTGTGGTATTTTTCCCCGAAATCCTCCACTTATTTTTTTTTTTACAAACCAAATATTGGTTGTTTTAATACTTCAACTAGTTCACCATGTTAATTTCTAAAGAAACATAATTAGAAGTTGAGGAATAATTGAGATGAAAGTCAATACAAATTACATGCGTCGATACTCGTTTAACTGATCCATGCATGTCGTGAATAGGTCAGTCGAACCCGCACCATTGTCATCCCTAGGAGAAATTGAATTTAAACCATGACCAATAACTTGCCATTTCTTGCGCAAATAAATCGAGAATAAATAGTTGCTTAGAAATTTTATGTTTAAAAAATTGATTTTTCTTTCTTTACTCTTTAATTGGACATCAATGATTGCAATGAGGTGGAGATAGAGGGGTAGAGGAGATGGAGCTTTCAAAAAGATTGATTTGAATTTTAAAACTAAACGTGTATACACACGTTCATTTTTTGAAAAATCAAAAAATGGAATGATGGATTCGGTGAACACTTGCTATGAAAAATATAGTTTCCCAATAGATTGACATTATTAATGTTATTATTGCCTCGAGTTATCCATTAAAAAATATCAACGTAACAAACCCCATCCATTAAAAAAACAAAGGAAAAAAATTACTTAGTATTTTAACTTTGATTTTAGTGCATTAATTTTAATTTTTTTACTTTTAATCATATTTTGTCGAAGTGTTATGTGACGAAAATTGTTGACCGAGCGAATTGGTTACCTTTTAACCCCACATCTTATCAATTTTTTCTTTCGCAAATTATGAAGCTATGTATAGCTCTCATATACATGCACAAACAATATTCATCACTCTGATCTAAATTAAAACTTGCTTCGCTCAAATTTCAGCAATAAACATTAATGGATGCCCCCATTATTATTTTCTTGTGTCTCTAATCTTAGCATAGTCCTTCTTCACTGGTCGAGCCTCGCGCACCTATTACGATTTTAACCATCAGCCATATTGTCGCCTCTTTCGCTTCAGGAACAACTCACACTCCCAACACCGTTTCAGGGTGAACCCTTTCTCTGTTGCTGTTGTGCCTCCGCCGCCATAAATAACATGCAACTCGCCTTCTTTCTCACTGCCCTTGAGTTGTTATGGTATATTGGCGCTTTGTTGTGGCTTAATTTGATTCGCGAGATTTACGTGGAAAACAACTAAAATTTTTAGGGTAAAAATCACGGGCAAGATGAAAAGAATTTCACTATACGGTGTACAAACACTCACTGTATTTCCAAATAGAACACACACTCTCTTAATACAGGAGAACAAACACCTCACAAATATTATAGAACTAAGCACTCAAATGCTATAGGATGAGAGAAAACTCGAAGAATAGATGATTTCAGAATGAGGGGGGCTCTATTTATAGAACCCCTTGTCCGTGTGAAGACGCGTATAAAACGCGTCGTCTGAAAATTCCTCGTCAAATATGCCAACCCACGTTTTATAAACGTTTTTGTCACCAACCCTAATAAATATATTCTGCCCACTTTCTTTGACAAATCACTTGCCGACATTTCTCCCGCTTGGAGATTGATTGATACCACGTGTTTGCTGGTCTCAAGTCCTTTATATCAAATTCCCTAGCCAACTGTGACTTCAATCCTTGGATCTGATCTTTGTTTGGGCCTGCTACCAATATGTCGTCCACATACAACAGCAAAATGATATAATCATCACCAAACCTCTTGAAATATGTACAAGGGTCTGCACTCAGTTTGTGGTATCCAAGGCTCATATATAGAAATCAAATCTCTTGTACCAATATCTTGGCGCCTGTTTGAAACCGTACAAATATTTGTTCAACCTGCAAACCAAGTTCTCTTTGCTTTTTTGCGCAAAACTTTCTGGCTAAAGCATATTGATTTCTTCTTCAAGATCTTCATGAAGAAATTTCGTTTTCACATCTGGCTATTCTAGATGTAGGTCAAACACCGCACATAATGCCAGAACTACTCTGACTGTTGTAAGCCGAACCATGGGAGAAAATATCTCATTGAAGTCAATGTCTTCTTTCTGAGCATACTCTTTTAATCCATATTGCCTCCTTGCAAGCTTGAGTAGATGTCATGTATTCTGCTTCTGTTGTAGATAACGCCACAATTGTCCGCAGTTTTGAAACCCAGCTTACAGCTCCCCTTGCAAGTGTAAACACATAACCAGTAGTAAATTTCCTCTTATCAGGATCACCTGCATAATCTGAATCGACATAGCCCCTGAGTGTAAAATCTGATCCTTTGTAACATAATGCAGCATTTTAGGTACCTTTAATGTATCTAAGGATCCTCTTGACAGTGATCCAATGCTCTCGTCCAGGATTTGCCATATACCGACTAACTGCTCCCACTGCTTGAGCAATGTCTGGTCTTGTGCAGATCATAGCGAACATCAAACTTCCCACTGCTGATGCATATGATACTCGAGACATCTTCATCATCTCTGCTTCACTGCTAGGGCACATCTCGGAGGATGACTTGAAGTTAACAGGAAGAGGGGTCGATATTGGCTTGCTATCTTGCATGTTGAAGCGTTACAAGACTTTTTTCAAATAATTTTTCTGCGAAAGCCAAATCTTTATGTTACTTCTATCTCGGTAAACTTGCATCCCTAGAATCTTGTTGGACAGAACAAGAGCTATGTTGAGGACTGCGGGACTAGACAAGTCATTTTGGGCAGAAGCAGTCAAAACTGCTTGTTATATTATCAATCATTCTCCTTCAGTGGCGATTGATCTAAAGACTCTGATGGAGATGTGAACTGGGAAGCCGACAGATTATTCTCATTTACATACATTTGGAAGTCATGTGTACGTTCTGTACAATGAGCAAGAAAGATCAAAGTTGGATTCGAAATTCAGAAAATGTATCTTCTTGGGTTATGCTGATGGAGTAAAGGGGTTTCCTTTGTGGATCCTACTGTTCACAAGCTTGTCATCAGCAGAGATGTTATCTTCGAGGAAGATAAAGTAAATGGATACAAAGGCACACTGAATTCAGAAACTAATATATTTCAATTGGAAAATATGACGAACGAAGATCAAAATTCTTGCGAAGCAGTACCAGAGTACGAATAACAAGAACATGCTAAGTCTGAGGTTTCCAATGTGAGACAGTCAACACGAGACAGAAGACCACCAGGTTGGCTTTCAGATTATGTCACTGAATGCAATATTGCATATTGTCTATGATCAGAGGATGATGAGACATCGAGTTTCCACGATGCTACTCAAAGTTCGGATGTATCATTGTGGATGATATCAATGCAAGAAGAGTTGGAGGCATTAGACAGAAATAAAACTTGAGATCTTGTTACACTACCACGACGGAGGAAAGCCATTGGAAACAGATGAGTCTATAAGATCAAGCGTGATGACAATAACTATGTGGAGCGGTATCGTGCTAGATTAGTTGTATCAGATCCTTGGTTTAAAATTTCTTAAAATTCTGAGTATGCTCTGTGGTTGCAGCGTAAACTAATCTTCCACATCAGAAAAGATTTTTTGAGATTTTTTTTATTAAGACGGGATTATTTTGTCTAGTCTACTAAATTGTTGAAAAGATGTGTGAAGATGTGTTTGATTATCAATCAAATCTTCAAGTGAGAGAAATGTTGGGAAGTGATTTGTCAAAGAAATTGGGCGGACTATATTTATTATGGTTGGTGGCAAAACGTTTATAAAACGTGGGTTGACATATTTGACGACAAATTTTCAGACGACGCGTTTTATACGTGTCTTCACACGGACAAGGGGTTCTATAAATATAGCTCCTCCTCATTCTGAAATTATTCCTTCTTCGAGTTTTCTCTCATCCTATAGCATTTGAGTGCTTAGTTCTATAATATTTGTGAGGTGTTTGTTCTCCTGTATTAAGAGAATATATGTTCTCTATAGAAACACAGTGAGTGGTTGTACACCGTAAAATATTATAGTGAAATTCTTTTCATCTTGCCCGCGGTTTTTACCCTAATAATTTTAGGGGTTTTTTACGTAAATCTCGGTGTCCAATTTATTCTTTATTTTCATATTTATTATCTTAAATTACTGTACGCGGGACCAACACCAACACCGATTCAGGGTGAACCCTTTCTCTGTTGCTGTTGTGCCTCCGCCGCCATATATAACCTGCAACTCGCCTTCTTTCTCACTGCCCTTTTGTTATGGTGTATTGGCGCTTTTTTATTTGATTCTCGAGATTAATAATGTTGTCACTGCATTTCAGGGTCTTCTTGTTTCCTGGTTCTGTTGCTGTTACTTTCCTTCCTTGGTTCTGTTGTTACGTTCTTTTTTTTTTTGATGTATTATATCGCTGTTCGAATAATTATTATCACCATAAGTTCAAATCATTGTGTTAGAGAAAATTTGTTGAGGTTTTCATCACATTTTTTGTCGATTAACTTTTCTCATTTTGGTTTTAGTTTATTAATTTGTCAAATTTTGATCTTAATGTGTTAACTTTTAGAGTAGATCTCTTGTGAGACGGTATCACGGATCTTTATTGGTGAGACGAATCAACCATACTCATATTTACCGTAAAAATCAATACTTTTAACATAAAAAATAATATTTTTTTAGATATGACCCAAATAGAATATTCGTCTCACAAAATTGATCCGTGAGATCGTCTCACATGAGTTTTTGTGTAACTTTTAATTTCTTGTTATTTGGTCCAATTGTTGATATGACATTTTCTGGAACGTCAGCAATTGTCGACGTCATGTCAGCTTTTTTTGACGTCACATCAGCATTTTTTTGTGTCGTGTCAGTAACTTTACGAATTAGAATTAAAAACAAAAATTATCAAAGTTATTGCACCAAAATCGAACTTTGAATACTTAATAGATCAAAACTCAAAATAAAATAAATTAAGGAACCAAAAAAAAATATTTTCCCTTTGAAATATTGCAAAAATTTGCGTGCAGCAGTGGGTCCATGCTTGCTAGGAACCGTCGCATTTCCAACAATAACATAGCCACCTGCATATCGCATGACCGCCGCAGTGTCCATACCCGCACGAAATCAAAAATAATGGGTAATCTTCGAATTAGTACACCACAACAAACGGATGCCCGTAGCTACGGTTTATGTAGCAAACGTGCTTGATAAAATTCATATTCAATTATCATGTATTTATCATCTACATATTGTACATCATGTATTATCTCATGCTTCGAACCAAATAGTGCCTAGTAAAATTGATATTCAATTATCTAGTAATAAAATAATTCAACTTTCAAGAGACACAAATGATTAAAAAAGGAGCTAGACATTTTTTCATGGGGTGAAATAAATTTTTCAGAATAATTAATCGTTACAAAATTAACAATATAAATATTGTGTTTAACATTTACTCACTAAATATTAATGATCGTAATTACATTTACTATATTGATAAAATATAATACGAAAATTGGGAAGTATTTTTAATATTGACACAATTACCGATAAGTAGGGATGTAAATGAATCAAACCGTTCGTGAGCTATTCGAAGCTCGATTCGATAAAAACTCGTTTAATGAGTTCGTTAAGATAAACGAACCAAGTTCAAGCTCTACAATATTCGGCTCGTTAGCTCGTGAACATGTTCGTTAGTAAATTCATAAATAATATCTTAGATGAAAAATAATAATTTTGATATTTAATTTATTGATTTAACACATTAATTATGAAGTATATAAAAAAATCTATTAAATTTATTTATTATAATAAATTGACAAATTTTAATAAGAATATTATATTTTTTTCTAAATGTATAATTTATCTTTTAATGAATTTAATGAATATTTAAATATACAATTCATATTTATTGAGCTCGTTTAGGTTCGATAAAAGCTTGAATAAGCTCGTGAGCCATGAATATATTTGTTAAAAAAAAACTCGAGCTCGGCTCGATTATAAACAAGCCAAGCTCAAACATTCAAGAGTTTGGCTCGGCTCGACTCAATTACATCCCTACCGATAAGTTTATAACTATGACGAGAAGTTGAGTACAACAAAAAAAAAGCCTAAATATAGATAAATAGTGGTGCTATGATTACGTAGTAATTTTTTTGTGATTTTTTCTTGCAGTATTGATTGCTAAGAAATTTGTCGTGCAATAAGTATTAGAAACTTTTTACATTCTAGTTCCTTTCAATTCTAAGATAAATTAATTTAGATCAATAGTTTTAGAATTTTTTAAATTTTGCAATATTATTATTTTTTAAACAATTTTCTTATAAATGTATTAATAAACACAATTTTCTTAATGCAAATTCTTGTTTAAATAAGAGGTTGGCCAGAATTTAGAACCTCCCATTCGAATAAGAAATTTTCAAATATTCACAAGCAACAATTTTCCACATTCTTTTTTTGTGGATTGAAATATACTAAATCGTCACTTCACATTAAACTGTATATATTTCCAAAATTCCAGGCATTTTTTTTTATTTCAGAGAAAACAGATAAAAATTGCAGCGAATTTTTATTTCAAAGACAGCCAATATTCCACTAGAATGAAAATGTCGTGCAAAATGGTAATGACTCTAATGAGGTCCATAAACCTACAGAAACATCACTAAAATCCTGAAAACTTGAAAATAAAATCGAACTGCAATTCTATATCTAAAATACCTGCTGAGCTATCTCGTTGCCGTAGGGTTCGAAAGCTAAGGGATTTTGGAAAACGCAAGGAAACTACTACTCACAACTCTTGGATCCCTGTTCCAGCGTGCTCATTCACATCAAATGCATGAAGACTAGACAAGATGGTAAAAATCAGTAAACTCGGTGGTTACGAGGAATCCGGAACCTAATATAAAATCTTGCTATGTTTATTTCATCAAACAAAGTAGTACAGAAAAATATTAGATACCTACACGCTACACCGATCTGGAAAATAGGATAAATGGGTCAGGATCAATGCTTAATAAGTTCCCATTTCGCAATAATATCTTCTTCTTTTTTTTGGTTTTTGACAAGAGAATGGGAAAAAAACAAAAAAAAATCAAACACTAGGTAATGAAATACTTTTCCATTAAAATTGTGTTTACTCATTCTTTTCCCGCTTACCCTCACTTTCCAGCATTTTCCATGAAACTAACAAGGCCTTTAAAATGACTTGGGTCAACATTTACCTTAGCGGTCGAGAAATGGAATGTCCTAACTTGACAAGATTTTTGCGACACAGGGGTGGGGGTGGGGTTTAAGATTTTCACGAATTCGCTACAGCTCACACATGATTTCATATTTACTGAGGTTCATGCCATCTTACGTGCACAATAACTTACAAGCAAACTGATCCATTTAATAATGTATTGACAAGAAATTGTAGGTTATAAACCTCGATACACAGCACACTGTAAAAGTATAGCTCGCACTCGGAGGAAGACACAATATTCATGGGGAGACCGGGGCAAAACTTGATTCTTCATTAAAATTAGGCATAAAATTTTAATTTTTTGTATACAGTCAATACAGTGTTTTAATGTGTCTTCGGGGTAATGACTGATGAAGTTTGTACATCAGCAAATGGAGCCTACGCTAGTCGCCTTACGTTAACAAAAGTTTAGTACCATCACCAACAAAATAGAAGCTCATACGTGAATGAATTGATGTATCCACTACTTTTCAAGTAATCTGTAAAATTTAGGTGCAAATAATAGAGAAATTTTGTCTCCGTAAACTATCAAATTTCTCGATTAAAGTTCATCATCGTTGCACCTCTGAAAGTAATCGATCTATACATACTTTTAGCTGTTCAAAGTGTCACTAGATCAGTTTACTTTTCAGTTGCAATAGCACACGTGTAGCTCATACTTTCAATTAACACCAGACAAGTTTAAATCTAAGGTTTTGAAGATCGAAGGCAACTAAATCGCCGAAAAACAAAAACAATATATGAACCAAAACATAGATATTTCGAATCCTACTTCAGTACAGTAGACATTAAATTCGGATCTCAGCCAGTATTCATCAAAAGAACAATAAAATTCTGCGTAATTTAACAAAAAAAATCTATCGCATTAACTTAGGTACCTCGGAAAAGCTAGAGTTCGAGCGTCAGTTCTTCCTTCTGATCGGAGAAGTAGTGTAGAACGTAAGGAGTGACGCGAATGAGGGCGACCCAAACCCCGAACATCGCCACGTGGCTCTTCAGCTGCTTCATCGCCGCCGCCTTGTCCGGCTTTCGTATGAACAATCCCGGAAACATTTTCGCCGCTCCGATTGATTGATATGTGTGGCTGGTGTTGACCGATGTAAATCCCTACGCCCTCGTATTTTTTTTTTTAGTGCGCTGTACATAAAGGCCCATTACTTGATATTGGGCCTCGGCCCATTACTTGATATTGGGCCTCGGCCCATTACTTGATATTGGGTCTTGGCCCATATGGATTGTGAATATCTTTTCAGAAAGGGAACACACAAGTATTTTGAGCTACTTTTATTTCGTATGAGTATGGTTGGGTTAAAAATAATTAATTAATTAGTCATAAATAAATTTTTTACCAATTAAAAATTGGGTTGACTCTGACTTTCTTAATTGGAGTAATTTTTTATTTTAAATATATATGAAATAAATTGTAAATTTTTAATAACGAAGTGGTCATGTCAACCAATTAAAGATAGTTTATTATAAATCTATAGTCATATTTTTAATTAAATGTATAGTAACATATATTTAGACTAGATTTTCTCTTTTATCCCTTAGGTCAACCCTTTCCCATAGTAAAGAGACTCAAAACGAAATCATAATGGTCTTACTCTTCCTATGCAACAACAGCATCCAATAGTTGGTTTTGGTTTGGTTGATGCTGTTTACATGAGTACTGTATTCATCCACTCAACAAACGATACCTATGCCCCCTTGGCTTTTGATACGTCCATGCATTGAAGTCTCAGCTCGTCACCCTTCCAAAATCGGACCAGTACTTCTCAGAACGGAATACTGAGGGTGGCCGGAAACTAGGTCTCCTCCGATTTGTGATAGAAGGCTGACAACCCTCAAAAAAATCAAATTCAAATCCTGACTTCAAATAGAGTTATGTTGCACCACGAGTATTTAATTATATAAACTTAAGAAGAAAATAAAATGTATAATTTGTCACCACTTTACACATTCTCTATCAAATCAGTCATCAAATGTTTTGATGAAAAATTGTATAAATAAATAAATAAACAAAGCATGATTGGTATAAACATATATTATAAATTTATATAAATTATAATAAAAACAGATTGAAATAAATATTAATTAATAAAATAAAAAATAATTATAAAAATATAGAGATCGTAGAAACAAGTGTGGTGGTGGCATTCAATTCAGCAAAATGACGTGTCGAAGGCCAACCAAACCCAAAACTTTCTACTGAAAACAAAATCACTCAGTCGACAACCGCAGCTAGCGCAGCTTCCACATTCAGAATACCTCCGCCATGCTCCGCCACCGTATAGCACCCGCGCCGTCACCCCACCACCACCACTCCGCCTTCGATCGACGTCCACAGCGTCCCGAACCGCCGCCTTCGAGTATCTCTCCTAAAGAATCATCCTCCCCGCCGTCCTCAAAACTGCCGGTTGACTTCAGTCCGCCGCTGATTGCCATGGTCGTCATCATCGCGACGGCATTCTTCATCATAACATACTCTCGCCTCCTCTCCCGCCACTTCCTCCACAACTACCGCCGCTACAGGCGCTGGCGCCGCCATCGCCGGCGGTACGTCCCGTCATCTTCCGCCGGAGATATCGAGTCGCAGCCTTACTCCTTCGACCCCACGGACGCCTTCCATGTCCTCTCGCCTTACGGACTCGACGAAGCGATCATCAAAACCATTCCTCTCTCCGCTTACATGCGCAAAAGCGGATTCCACGATTGCGCGGTGTGCTTGATTGAGTTCGACGAGAACGATTACGTTCGCACACTTCCCATTTGCTCGCATGCCTTCCACGTCGACTGTATAGACATATGGCTCCGCTCGCATGCGAATTGCCCCCTCTGCCGCGCAGGAATACTCCGTCAGGAGTCTCCGTTTACGCCATTAATGGCAGCTAGGATTAGACCGAGCTTAGACGACCTGATACTCGAGAGCACAATGCTCGAACCGCTAACCGAAACCGCAATCGAAACAGAAGCTGCAATGATGGAAGAAATCACGCAGGAACCTTCTCCTCTGCGGAGCAATCATCAATCCGAAGACAGGCTCAACCGCCGCGACTTCTTGCTCAAACGATCATACTCATTCGGCTTCGAAAGAAACCTGGGATCCGAAAGACTAATCCTAGAGCCAGTAACAGCCTCCCCCTGGCGATACCGGCGAGGCTTCTGGAGCAAGCGTCCTTCCCCCTTCACCTCACTCGCAAAACCTAGGGTTTTCTCGTTCCGCTACTACAGAGGCATGAAATCCCCATTCTTCCGCCGGCGAAGCATCGGCGGATTATTCCCCCCATCCGAGTCCAGCGTCCGGCTGGGATCCTCGCGTCGGAGCAAGTCCTTCGCGAGCCCGATGTTCATGAGATCCTCCTCCCCGAGCCGGCTGAGGAGCGGCGATCCCGAGGCTCTGCTCTCGCCGGAGAGGCTGAGCAGACGGTGAGGATGGGGACACGTGGACGGCTGGCAATCAATGATGGCGTCTGAAGCTTCGGATGGAGGAGCATTAAATGGAGCGAGGCGCATTAAAAGATTTAGCGAGTGGTTGTCTTGTAGAATTTGTGTAAGTAATGTATTTATCCTATTTTTTTTGGACGGTCGAGATGAGATAAAGGAACGGTTGAGATGAGATTATAATTAATGCAAAGAGCTGGCTGGGTTTTATTTTACTGTCACGCTATCTTTGCAGAGGAATTTAATGAAACTGGCACGAGCTTTGGTGACCGTAATTTGATCCAAGCTATTTTTAAATTTGAATTTAATTAGCGAAAATTATATTTTGATATTAATTTAATTACAATAAAATATTTTGGTGTTTTTTAAATCAACCAACATATTATATAATTTTATTAAAATATTTTTTTATGTTATGGCTCTTTAAAAATATATTAATTAAATCCGACACAACGAGTTGGCTATTTAATATGAAATGAATTCTCACAACCCCCCACCAACTAGGATTGCAAGTGGGTGCTTTTCATATTTTCATTTGATTTAATTAAATTATATTGTAATTATATCAAGTCGTATATTAATCTTTTTGTTTATACGATAACTCATGTGAAATGATTTTATGTATCAATTTTATGAGATTAATATTTTATTTGGATCTTTAATGAAAAAATTTTATTTTTATGATAAAAACATTAATTTTTATTGTAAATTGACTCTTTTCGTGAATAAAAATCAGTGAAACTGTCTCACAAGATATCTACTTATTTGTTTAAAAATTACAATAAATAATATTTTTAAATGTATTCATCTATAATGGTTAATTTAAAATAAATTCTAATAAGTGTAACATGTTTTTAAGTAATAACTTGCATTTTTTCAAACATATTAATGAAAGATAATAAATAATTAATTATTACAACTGGTCATATGAGTTTTTTAAAAAAACTAAAAATGATAGACCGATTGAGATAATTATTATGTTACAATAGCTCGATTATTGAAATATTGAACATTGATAAATCAAATCGAGTTTAGTTTTCAAATCAAACAAAAGACATTCAAAATAATCTTTCATAGAATCCAATTAAAAATTTTGGTAAATTATTTGAAATATATACAAGTTAAATGTGTAAAAAAATGTTTTTGGTTGAAACATTTTTATCAAACATTTGATATACAATATTTTAATATTTGAAAAACACATAAAAAGTTTCAATATTGTATCTTAAAAACAATAGAAAGTAAATAAATGCAATAAATAAATAGACACGAATTAGTTTATAGATGTTAGGAGATTAACAACTTCTATGTCATTCATTGTTCCCCGCGGAAAGGATCCATTGGAAAACGTTGATTTATACAGCTTCTCGTACAAACTTATTCAGCTTAGGACTTATCTCTTACCTAATTGAAACTACTAGCACACTCTCGATTGTAGACCGTGTCCTCACGATTCGCACAATGTTTAATGTTTCTTATGACAAGATTATAATCACAATCTCTAATGGGTTTGTGAAAATTCACTCGATTAAATTTTGAACATCAACTCTCATGTATTTGTTAGGGGATATTAAGAGTGTATATATGTCTTAAATGTATCATCACAATTTGGTTTGCTCTTATTTTAGTTAATTTCTTCATATACGTTGTCCATGCTTTGAATCACATTTTCAAAGCTTGTATTTGATCTTCAAAATGTTGTATTTATAATATCCGACAATTATATTAACGTTTGAAACAAGAAAATGACCGTTTAGAAAATTTCTGTACTATTTCTAATATTGAAACGATCATTTGCTCCTTGCTAACTACTTTTCAGGAGCCTAACTGATTTTGAAGTATGTCGTCAACTAGACTGAATTAAACTGATGAGGTATGCTGAAAAGTAGTTAGCAATGAGCCTAACTGATTTTGAAGTATGCCGTCAACTAGACTGAATTAAACTGATGAGGTCTGCTGAAATCAATTTTGTTGATTTTAGCATGTGCAGAACTAGTATGTTCATTGTCATTTATCAACATCTTAAACACTGATTCAAACTTTGACGTGTTAAGATGATTTGTAGATCATTTTCTTAGTTTCGTAACACATACAAATAATTCCATTTGGATAATTGAGCTGATCAGGCTGACCAAAATACCAAAATCGTTCATGTCCAATTGATCCTTGCTGATAAGCCAAACTGATGAGCTTTACTGTCATTAGTTTGCCTAGATAACATTCAATTTAGTCCAACTTACGTGAAATACGACATGTTCTAAATTGAGTTTTCTGTTCTGTAGTTTTGGCTACTGGTCATTTACATCAATGATGTGTGAAATAGCATCAAAACACTTAAACTCGCCATATTTTCAGTTTAACTAAATTCGAGTTTTAGTTTTCATATTGAGTTAACAACTTCATACATAAGTAAATATGTTAGAAACACAATAACAAGTTTTGTTATTATCAAAATCAAGTTTTTTTTTAAGTTTCTAAGCCAACAAAAATTTAGTGAAATGAAGTTTTTAGCTTAACTTGAAAAATGCCCTAAAACTCCTTGCTTGAAAATTTGCAGAAAATTAAAAATTTTCTTTTTAAAAGAACTTAAATGACCTCATTCATAAAATCACTGGTGAATCAGGTTCAATATTTCAAAATATTGCAGCGGAAGAAAATAAAGTTTGCCAAAAATCACAATTTAAAAATATCCAACGACTGATAAAATGTTTGCGGAAAAAAATAACGACTGCTGCTCTGAGGTCCTCGGGTGCCACTACTGCCGACCCAAGCTAGCTCACTGGTCCCCGCCCTCGGCCCTGGCCTCAACAGTACCTACAACAATCAAGTCTAGTGAGCCTAAAGACTCAGCATGCATATATCGCAGGTGACGAGTAAAAATCTGGAGTAAAATATGCATGGGATAAAATATCATGTCATGAGGCATGCTGAAAATACTCTGTACTGAGCAATTATAATACGTGCATAACTGAACTGATAATCACAAAAAAAATGTTTGCTCCTTGGAGCCTGTACTGAAATAACTGATAAAATTTTCTGTCGAGATTATGTTTTACGCCTGTGGCCACTGCACTAAGCTGAACTGATCGGTAACTGACTACCGGGGAGGCTGAAACTGA
Source organism: Primulina tabacum (assembly GCF_025594145.1). Taxonomy (NCBI): domain Eukaryota; kingdom Viridiplantae; phylum Streptophyta; class Magnoliopsida; order Lamiales; family Gesneriaceae; genus Primulina; species Primulina tabacum. The sequence goes on from NC_134557.1 coordinate 41,680,572, forward strand.
ACTGAGCTGGCCGGTCACTGGCGACCGGGTGGTACCATACTGAACTGATCGGTCACTGGCAACCGTATAAAATAACACTCCCACATAGTGAATGAACCACAAGCCATATCGCATAAATCTCAAAAATAATCATTTTCTGTTTAATGCACGTAATATAATTAACTGACGTAATGAAAAATCCTGTAAGTTTACCAACTGGATTGGATTGGATCGTCCCCAGGCTCGCTGCAACCTAACTGTGCCATGAAAAATATGCAATAGCTTAAACTTGACCAACTATGAAATTTACGTTCAAAAGATGCGACTATGACGCCTAATGACTTCGCATTTAATCATGACTCCGAGCCAACCTGAACCGACACCGAACCGACGTATAGTCATGATTAAAATACGCTGAAAAATCGTGAAATGATGCTCCTAAAATGATAGGGTCGAAATCTAGGTGGAATGGAGGCCAAAACACGAAACGCTCTTTCGAGAGTCAATTTGGCACATCGCACCGTAAATTCTCGTACGACCTCAAAAATGATCCAAATGACGAACGGTCAAAAACATGACCTTCCTAACTCAATGAGGCACTGTCCAGTCCAAGGCCATTGGCTAAAAGCCAACCAAGAACTCGAACGAGCCTTCTAAACAACACAGCAACTTGCTGTAAATTTCCAGCAGCTGCACACCCGGGTAACTTGTGTTGTTTTCGAGACTACCGGCCATTGGGGCGTGAACCACCGACCAGAGACTCTTACCAACATCCCAAGGAATGATTTGAACCATGGCTAAGGGCCCTAGGCCAGCCACAATCTGCATCACACCAAAACTCAACCGAAGGGTCCAACCGAGAGCAACGTGCATGCGTGTGTAGTGTTTATGCTATGATCGATGTCTCGTGTCGTTCCAATGGCCATTTGATTGACCATGGCACGATCTAGACATCTAGGAGCATGATATGAACCGTGGCTAAGGGCCATAGGCCAACCAAGATCCACACCAAGCAACCACAATCCGAAACCATATGCTGAACAAATGAAGAAGCCGAATGGGGAAAGGGGCTGTTTTGATGTTTTGATTAAAAACCGAGGGGCCATGGACCAAGCCACCAAAAGGGTGACTTAGTCACGTCTTAGACTTGCTAGGGAAGTGATCTTAACCATGGCTATAGGCCCTTGGGGCAGCCAAGATCAGATCCACACCCCTTGACACAAAAACTGAAATTCCGAAACACAAATCTGCGCCTGTAGGAACTTGCTGTCATTCTGAATTTCCAGCAAGCATGGGGCTGGTTTGAATGGACCAACATGGTCATAATGCATCCTACTACATGTATATAAGCCGCCTTGGGAGCCTGGGGTCGAACCACAACCTGAAACCATCAAAAATAAAAGAAAACGTGAAGCTGCCATGAAGAGCCGAAATTCTGCATGTGTTGTTTCAAAATGTTTGGACATGGATCTCGATTTTTGCTTGAATAAACATGATCATGTACTGAAAAATAAATGATAATATGACTTGATTGAGGTTTAGAAAGAATCTAGACATGCCTGGTTATCGTTTGAAATGAAAACGAAAAGAAGAGACGAGACGGCGCGGAGGAGACGGAGTGGCTTGCTTCTCTACCTTTCTTGGCTCTCGATTTCTTGCCTTACTCCCTAGCTATGGCTCACGACTTTTACCTCTGAAAAGGGGTCTTATTTTCGGTGGAGGTGGAGGGGGAGTGATGGTTATGAAGGTGAGGAGAAGGGTGCACAATAATAGGATAATATCAAGACCAAGTCTTCCCAAATTTGAATTTTGAATTATGGTTTGATATCAAATGAGTTGGTGGATGCTTCTAGGAGGTAGTGGCCAAATTCTCTCTTGATTCTAGACTAGGATATGTCCACTAATTAATTAATTAAGGGTGGTCATTAAATGGAAAGATTAACATGCTAATAGATGGCAAGGAAAGGGTCAAAATTGAGTTGGCATAACATAGTTGACACACTAATGGGGTGGCCGAAATTTGCTAAAAAAAAGAAGGGGAGATGTTGATTATCTAGTCAACTAATAATCTTTAGAAGCCTTAATAATCCTTTAATTAATTTAGTGAGCTAACCCCTTAATTAAATAACTTAAATGAGTTCATTTCTTAATCACCTCAAATAATTAAATTAAATCCTCAAACCTCCCTTACTAACTTAAATGAACTTGGTTGCTAGTTAAATTAACTTCTGGAAATATTTCTCGAATCTTAAATTCTATCTCAAAACTCCAACTCCAGTCCGGCCTCACTGAAATAACTGAAATGCTAAAAATCAAACTACTGAACTGAAATAATAAAATAATTAACTTCAAATAAATGCATTTAAAATAATCATGCAATGAAGTCAATTAAATTTTAAAAAAATCTAGAATTATGCATGGCTTATACGTATACTGATTTACGGCTTCTACATAACTCTTTTATTTTACGGTTTTTTTTTTATTCGTGATTATCAATGGAAAAACATCAATTTTACAGTATCATTTATTTCAAACTCATATTCATTTATGGGTATTTGTCATCTATATGAGCCTAATTATATTTCAAATTTTTTTACTTGGATGGTTATAATTTGGTGATTTTTTATTAGTTTTCTTACTTGTACAATTGTGTTAAAAATTTATGCATTTATTTATTATTGAAGTTCATTATTAATTAACATAAGAATCTCGTGAGACGGTCTCATATATCAATTTTGTAGAATATATATCTAATTTCGCGATCAGCTTTTTACCTCCGATCTAATTGAAATAATTGAATCGAGAAAATATTAGAAAGATTTGAGACTAAATTGCCTATCAATTACAATTTGAACTGAATCGAGAAGTATCCCAAACAAGAGTATGTTTCTTGTGAGACGGTCTCACGAATCTTTATCTGTGAGACGGGTCAACCCTACCGATATTCACAATAAAAATTAATACTCATAGCATTAAAAATAATATTTTTCATGGATGATCCAAGTAAGAGATTTGTGTCACAAAATACGACATGTGAGACCGTCTCTGTAAAACCCAAGATTTTGTAATCGTGATAATATTTTTGTAATTTAAGTGTGTTAGAATTATGCAATCTTCAGGTATCTATCTCATTATTTAAGATGTAAGATTTGCAAGATTATCTAAAGTTGTGTAGATAATTATATCGTGTACAATATTTTTGAGCTCAAGATTTAAGATAATATTGTGCATATACTTTGAACTTGGGATAATAAATAGACCACGATCTAAGAAATTAATTAAGGAATATTTGGATATGAGCAGGTAAAGTTTGGGATATAAATTCAAAGTTGAAAAGATTTTTACGAGATAAAGATCTAAGATTTGATATGATATTGATACCAGATAAAGATATAAGATTTGATATGATAATTATCCTAGATTTAAAGTTTGATTCAAAAATTCAAACGCAAGGATAATACACGATCAGAATAGCAGCCACCTCCCTATAAATAGGAGAAGCTTTCATTCAGAATTTACACCTCATTTACACATCAAATTTTCGAGTTTTTGCTCTCCAATTTTCGAAATTCCGCCCCAAAATTCTGTTCATGTTCAGAAATTCGTTTCTCTCTCTCGGGTAATCGGAATACGATCTCCACCGTTCAGAATATGCTTCAATATGTTTCGAATAACATATCCAAATTTCAGCCAAATCCGACAGTTAGTTTTTTATTTTTAGCCTTCGTAAGAAAACTGCTCAGATTTTAGGCAAAAAAACAGCATACCTACGTTTTTCGTCCATAAGCAAGTTAAAACGACTTCAAACTCGATCTCCACTGTTCATAATTTAATTAACGTACTTGGTAACGTACTGTAAAAGTTAGAGCCCGATCCAACGGTTCAATAAGGTGCAAGGAATTTTACAAGACGGCTGATTTTTCGGGCGATGTGCTGTTACGTTTTCGAAGTGTCGGTTGCATGATTCTTCTATGTTTTTTCGAATTTTCACGTTTTCTCCAAGGATCAAGGTAAGTGGGCTTGTTTTAAATGTGTGAATTTCGGTTATGCATTTCGTGTGTTTAAAAATTCAGTCGAGTGCAAATTCTTCTTCTACCCCTTCTGGTTACGATTTTTGGCATGAGTAATGTTTTGACACTGTGACAATTCAACTTGATATGGATGGAAATCCCAACTGTAAAGGCCCGTATTTCGTATTCATAATTTTGCGGAATTATTAAAATTTTTTTAAATAAATAATTATCTTGTCTTATTTAATTAAAATAAACATGTAAATAATTTTAACTTTAAAATAACAGCGGAAGCAAATATTGTTTTCAACCAACAATTTAAAAATAATCCAACGTAAACATCACTTAAAAATAATCCAACGTATCAATTTAAAAATAATCCAACGTATTAAAACTGAGTTTGAATAATAAAAAGTGCATAAATTAAATCATGAGGTCCTCGGGTTTACTACTGTTGTCCCAAGATCGCTCACTGGTCTCCGCCCACGGTCCCGACCTCGTCAATACCTACAACAATCAAGTCTAGTGAGTCCAAAGACTCAACATGTATATATCTTGAATAACAAGTAAATATAACATAAAATCGCATGCATCATAAAAATAAAGTATCATAGAGCGTATGGTGAAAATCGTATCATGAATAATTATAACTACGTGCATATCTGAAAATTCATACGTAAAAGCTTTGCTCAATAGAGCTCTGTCATAACATATCATAATTTTCTGGTAGAGATAATGTTTCTAAGCAAGTGGCCCATAACATAGCGTAAGCGCCTGATCAGACAAAACCACAGTATACTGGGCGGTAGAGATCAATCACAGCCCTTGGACTGGATGTCCGTACCCATACATAATCATAAACCGGTCGTAAGTCACCGGGCGGAGAGGTCCTCGGTTGTGCCTACCGACTTCCAAACTCATAAGCATAAGGTGGCCACAATACATATAGCATATATCTCAAAAATAAACATTTTATATTTTTATGCACGTAATATAATTATAACCTTATTTTTACCGGATGAGTTAGATCGCTCCCAGGCTTGCTGCGACTTAATTCTAATATGTGACACATGAAATAAATTTTAACTTGACAAAACTTAACAATAGAACCAAAAACGAGACGACTCGGACCAACAACTTGATTTTTAATCATGGTATCGTACCAACCCGAACCAACATCAAACCGACGTTTAACCATGATTAAAAATACCCCAAACATACTAAAAAATATGTATAATAACTGTAAAACACGAAAATAGGTGAAAGGAATCCAAAAACATAAGACACTCTTTCAAGAGTCATTTTGGCACCTTTTACCGTAAATTCTCGTACGACCTCTAAACTCGACCAAATCACGAACGACCAAAAACATGACTTTTCTAACTCATTAAGGTATTGTCCAGTCCAAGGCCATGGGCTAAAAGCCAACTAAGAACTCAAACCAACCTCAAAACCGAAGATGAAAGTTGCTGTAAAAAAAAACCAGCAGTGGCAACTTGGGTGTTTGTGATGTAAACTCTAAAATTTATTGACCAATGGCTTGAACCACCTCCCAAGGACTCTTACCAACATCCTAAGGCATAGCTTGGACCATGGTTAAGGGCTTAAAGCCAATCACCAACCGAGCCATTACCTATGACACGCACAGCTCCCACCCGAGAGCACCCTTTGGGGTGTAGTGTGATGTGATGAAATATTTGGTTGTCTTGTGTCGTTCCAGTGGCCATTTAATCGACCGTGGCTCGATCTAAACATGATGTAGTGTTGTATGAACCATGGCTATGGGCTAGGAGCCAACCATAATCCACACAACATCCAAAAACCGAAAGCATACTCCTACAGAATTTCAAAATATTAAAACCGAAGGACTCATGTCTTGTTTATGTAGAAATTTTAAAGATCCGTGAACCAAGCTTAGAAAGGACACCTTGGTCACGTCCTAGACATGTTAAGGTAGGGTTCTAACCATGGCTACAGCCCTTAGGACAGCCATGACTCGAACCCATAAATTAAACAACACAATGACAGAAACTTGACACAAAATTTGTCACTCCTTGAAATGTTGCTGTCATGCCTTTATTCGAGGTGTTTGAACTCAAACCAATGAACCAATGACACCCTAACATACTCTAAATGATGTCTAGATGCAGCTTTGTAAGCCTGGACTCGAGCAACCCCCTGTCAACAACATAAAATACTGAAGCGTGAAGCACACATCATCAACCGAAAAGCTGTACAGAATTTTTTTTTCTTTTGGAGAGTGTTGCTGTCAAAATTCGGTTTGTCCCTTGATTTATGAACATATACAGATTTAAAATAGCTAGTATAACTTGATTGTAGAGCAAAGGAATAATATATACATGCCTGAAATTTGTTTTGAAGAAAAACAAATCAAAACGACAATACGACGCGACGGGATCGGAGTTGGCTTCCTTCTTGTTCAGCTGCTGTTATTCTCGATTATTTGCTGATGCTTTCTTCTGTAATTTCGAAGGTGGGGTTGTGGGGGATGTAGGCAAGGAAGGTGAATGATTTAATAGGTGTTAAAGGTGACATTATATGCCTTAAAATGAGAGTTACAAGTGAAGCTTTGAATGGAATTTGAAATGCATTTTGATTCCCTTTTTCTGCCGATTATTTTCTCTTCTTCTTGCTATTGTTTACGTTTTAGTTGTTAGCATGAAGGGGTTGAGGAGCTTCAAAGAGAATTATGATACATGTATTACCCCTAATTATGGAGTTTAAAAGTGGGAAATGAATGCACTATAAAAAAAACATTTAGTGGTAAATTTGAATGGGTTTGAATTGCTTCTCCTTCACTCCTTATTGCCATTGGTTTTTTCTCATTTCTTTGTTGCATGGTCTCATTCATTTTCTAGTAAATTAGTTGGGGAGAAATGAGGTGCTTTATTGCATTTAAATTTCCTACTAATTAGAGAATTAGAATAGAACATGAATACACCATGAAGTGTAATTAGAGATAGTTTGAATGGAGAGTTATCAACCTTTGAAATATTTTAAATGTTGGTCATTATTATTAATTTGCATTGTATATTTTTATTTAAACCTTGCATTTTAATTGTTTAAGATTTTAAACCTTCATTATATTTATTTTAATGCATTAACAAATTAATTTAGTTTAGTATCTTGCTTAGAACTTTTGCATGGCATACATGACCTCAATTGAAATGTTTAAATGCTATGTTTAATTTCTTGAATATATTTACCCTATATTAGTTCACCCCCAATTGTTTACCCATTTTACTTAAACTTTAATTAAATATTGAACCTAATACAATTTATTTACTAATTTGACTCCCATTAATTTAATAAATCCTAAAACATTCTTTTTCTTCAAATTAAATATTTCTTGACTTAAATTAAATTTAGGAATATTTGTCTTATTATTAATCTTATCTCAAATCTCCAAACTCCGGTCCGGCCTCGCGTATTTATCCTGAAAAGATAATACTAAACATCTACCTTTAAAATAAATAATCATGATTTAAAACTTCATATTTAATTTAAATAATAGAAATTATGCATGGCTTATACGTAATCTGATTTTCGGGACGTTACACCAACCATATGTACCCTTACGCGGTGGGGGAGATAACCGCTATACGGCCTCGCCCCCTTAGAGGAGTAAAAATTAAGGACTGATATCAGTAAACCATTGAAAGTAGATGAATCTCAGTGTCTGATTAATGATGTGCACGTGGTATGAGTCATGTTATGAAAGATGTGTGTTTCGAATTTTTATGCATTTTGTTATGTTGTGCTCGAACGGCCCCCACTTGCTGAATATTTCCCAAAATACTCACCCCTTACTCTACCCTCCCAGATAAATCAGAAGAAGAAATAGAGAAAAAAGAATTAGACACCAGTTTTTGGACTGATAGTGGACGCATGAAGAATTTTAATTAAGAATATGTTCTTGTGAGTTTTAATTCAAGTTGTAAACGCTTCCGCAGATTTTTATCGTTTTCAGAGTTACTATTGTAAAAACGACTCCATTTTTATGGTATTTATGATATAAACTGGTTTTGGTTTATACTGTACTACGATGCTTGTTGTTTAGCAATTATGTGATTGTTGAATAACGCCGATGTCGACTAACCTCGGTCTCGGGGCGTGACAGTCTCACACAAGTTTTTGCCCCAAACAAATGGAACTAAACCCATAAATTTACTTACACACGATTCAATAAATTTATTATTATTTAAAATTTATCGATCTAAATAAATTAATTTATTTTTTAAATATTATCTCTATAAAATATTAAATTTTATTACAATCGAATAGATTCCTCAATATAACTATTTTCAATTTTTATCATTGTATTGTGTTATCCGGAAATTATGATAAATAAAATATCTTATTAAGTTTTGTTAATTTATTTGATCATATAAATATTTGGAAATTATTATAAATAAAATATCAGCTATTTCAGAAATTTTGAATTATATTAAAAGAGAGTCAAATTATTCTATCATAAAAAAACGTAATTTAAAATCTAACAAAATTTTAGGTTTGACTTGGGTTAATTTTCAGTCACTAGTGGTTTGATGTGCTTTTACTAAAATATAAAAACTTGTGTGAGACGATTTTACGGATTGTATTTTATCAGACGAAGCTCTTACTTAAATCATCCATAAAAAATATTACTTTTTATGCTAAGAGTATTAAATATCGGTAGAGCGTCTCATAGATAAATATTCGTGAGACTGTCTCACAAAAAACATACTCATCAATCGATTTAACTTAATTTGTTTAGAACGTGTTCTTGTAAAAACACATATATATTTGAAATTAATGGATTATGGAATCGAATTTAAAATATTTTTTTTAAAATTATAAAAATACATTTGAACATATTTAAAATCTAAATATTTGGAAAAACGGCATTTGGCAACAGAAAAAGCATGAAAATTTGAATCTAAACGAGGTCTGCTCTCAGAATAGAGATGCAAATAGCTGTCCTTTATTCACCCACATTCACAAAGAGATTGTCAAACAAGAGCAAATGGATCAACGGTAGTTTTCTTTCAACCCAAGTAAAGCACACCCGAAATCGGTGAAGGATCGCTGATATTTCATCTAGATAATCCAAAGAACGAGGGCCCAAACAGGGTATATGAAGAGTAGGAGTATCCCAATAGAGTTCGAAATGCCATTGCCCCTTGTGAAGGAATTCCTGAACCCACCGGATGCTCGAATGTGTTCCTGCAGCAAGTAACATCCGATGATGAGGCAGATAACGAGTCCGACCCAGTGTCCTTTTACAACATCAGCGAATAAGCTCGGAGCCACCACGATGATAAGAATCAATGATGCCGGCAGTTCCAGCCAATCTGCATTGACGTTGGGATCATAAACAGAATTAGAGTAAATTCATTGCATTGCACGTAATTCGGTTAATGGCTTGAACGCTTGCTGTGAGATACCTGGAAAACGTCGAGGAAAGAACAGGCGTAGGATGACAGCAATGAAAGCAATCCATTTTCCAACTTCTCCCCTGTATTTTTGTCCATATAAGTTATTAACGAAGCTGCTAAGGTAAAAATGTGTTCTTGGACAAGAGAAGTGAAGGGTTGTTTTAGTTACCTTAGCAAGTGGAATAACCAATTCGGAAGACTGAGGAAAATGTAAGGGATTAGAAGGGATGTAAGGATGTTGGTCTTCCAGTTTGTTCGATCCAAGATCAACAGGTAACTGCAGATACAAAAACATTCTCAAAACTCGAACGATAAAACAGCATATGACAGAAAGGAATAGCATGACTTTGGCTTGGCATTCAGAGTACGCATGGATTCCAACGAATCCGAAGCAAGATCTCTACAGGTTTTATTGATTATTACCCCAACAAACACACTATTCAACACCCTTCACGTAGAATTGTCTGGTTTTAGTATAACACAAACTGTTTTCTTGATTGTTTTTGTTTTTTGGATAGTACTAAAACAAGAACAAAAAAACTATTTCAAGAAGAAATTCAATATACAGCACAGAATACGTCATAGGGCCGACATTACCCTATTGCAATCTAGAACTATAATCTATAGAGGAAAGTAATTTTATTCTAAGAATCAAGTAAATAAGTTGCATAGACTTGAAATATCCTCCCACAAACTCGAGGAGAAATTTCAAAGAAATGACATTTATTCGACCAAGATTTCGAAACATAATGTCTCAAGTTTTTAACCTTTGTCCGGTCTTTGTTTCAGTACCCCACTAGAGCCTACAATGGCGCTTTCCAACTTCAAACTCCAAATCGAACTCCATAAAAACATAAACTCACACCTTGTTCGGAAACAGAAGCAAAAATCTATGCAAGAACTGAAGGGGAAACTTACACAGCAGCACAGAAAGCGACCCATTTGAGGAACGAGGTCCCGAACCCAAGCCCGCCACCCAGTAACGCGTGATTGGCCAGAAGCTGCAAAGAATTCCCCAGCCCCTTCAGGTCGTAGCTGATCAGCGCGTTCTCCGCCTCGTAATCAGTCTTCATTTTCAGATAAGTCATCTTCCCACCCACCATTTTCAGATCGAAGAATTTCACAGCTGGAGAGTGCTGATATATAATATATATAACAATATATAAAAACGACTTTGTATGGATTTCTGGGAAACGATAATGCTAGAAAAAGGGCCGAGAGAGGATGGGATTTCGTGTAAGACGACGCAATTTCGGTGCACGTGGCAGAGTCAACGTGTGCGAAACGAGAAGGTCCTCGAGGAACATCGCCACGCGGCCTGCAATAATTTGGTAACAGCTCTCATTTACGAACGACAGCTGTGAGCAGTTGTCCGTTGATACGTGTCATGCCGTCTCCATAGGATAATTGGTTTATGAAGTTGGGGTAATGGTGACGTGGGGTGGATACTTTCATTAGTCAAATTTTTTTCTCTTTTTGGAAAACTAATCTTACAATGGGTCTGCTCCATTGTATATATGAGTATATTTTTTGTGATACGATCTCATGAATTTTTATTTATGATAAATGTCAATTCTATCGATATTCACAATAAAAAATAATATTTTTAACATAAAAAGTAATATTTTTTCATGGATGACCCAAATAAGATATTCGTCTCACAAAATACGATCTGTGATACCGTCTCACACAATTTTTTGTCTATATATATTAGCGTACACGTTATATATTTATATAATATTTTTTATAATTTATTTGATTTATATTTAAATAAAAATAAAAATATAATAAAAAAATAATGAAAGATTATATTGTAATTTTGATATATAAATTTTAAAAATAATATAAAAAAAAATAAAAAAATCTAAGTAAAAATTTAACATGCAACTTAATACTTAGAAAATAAAAATTTTCTACTGAGTTACAGATGACTTGTATTAAAATTTAGAACTTTATTAATATATATAATTATTAAAATATATCATGATAACACAAATTAGTTACTATAAGTATCTCAAACTTGATAATATAGTATTGAAATATTGATAATACATATATATTTATTTAAAATTAAAATAAAATCGGAATCGAATTATATGTTATCATCAAGTCTAGTTCTAAATATTTTAAATTTTTTTGAGTCGATCTCGAATAGTATTCTATTCGAACTCCACTCAACTGTATTATTTTATCAATTTCACTTAATTATCCCAGAAATTTCAATTGCGTTGAGTTCAAGATTTTCCAAGTTCTTTTTCATCAATGGACTCTTGACGTATATGAAATAATGCGGCTAGAATAGGTAATAATCATATAACTGTTTTAGTAAATGATGTAGAAAAAGGTCTATCGAAAACTGTCCCTTGACCCGTAGATCCTGACACAAAGTTAGAATTCTCTTACTCACAAATTACCTGACAAAACCCGAATATTTAAGTCCAAGTATAGAACAATTATAGCATTGCGCACGAGTTGCAAGCGCAATGTTTTGTAAACACAACACACAATTAAAGATTCTAATTGCCACACCAAATTCATTGATGCGACATTTAAATCTCTAAACTGGAACGTATTAGATCTTTTGGCTTGAATTGATACAGACATAGATAAATAACGTCATCCACACGTACGGTAACGTCCCAGATTCGATGACTGTCCTCACTGTATCAAGACTGATCTTTCCAACGTGCTTATGTCCTCACTCACACGCATCCTAGGAAACTTCCCAGGAGGTCACCCATCCCAAAATTGCCCCAAGTCAAGCTCGCTTAACTTTGGAGTTCTTATGTGATGAGCTACCGAAAAGAAGATGCACCTTCGTTCGCCCCATATTCGACGACTGTCCTTACTGTATAAAGACGGGTCTTTCCAACGTGCTTATGTCCTCACTCAAACCCACCCTGGGAAACTTCCCAAGAGGTCACCCATCCCAAAATTGCCCCAAGTCAAGCACGCTTAACTTTAGAGTTCTTATGTGATGAACTAGCGAAAAGAAGATGCACCTTCGTGATATGAGTAGTACAAATCAAATCTTTTAAGCCCTCTTCAACTGTACAGCCCATTACATTGAACAGTCTCGGAATCCCTCTCATTCCCGTGTGGGTCGGTTCATTCATGTTCCCTCCACCTAGAAGCCTGCCAGGAGCCGCTCATTGTCCGTGCAACTGATGGCACCGGCGATCACTCCCCGCCCTCTTCGGCCCCGGGCCTCACACGTACATTTTTGTCCATATATGAAAGGATATAGTGCTGTTTTGTTTCAAATGAATAGCAGTGCGTATATGCACATGTTGTCACTACAACTTATGATATCTTTTATATAATGTTAGGCAAATTTTTTTTAACTAAAACGATTTTGAAAGTCAATTTTGTTATATATATTTTTTATTGGAGTTATTTATGAAAAAATATTATTTTTATGTCAAATATGTTACTTATTATTATAAATAAAGGTAAAGTTGACTCGTCTCACAGATAAAGATATGTGAGACAAATCAAGTACTGTTCTTGAAATCTAAGAGCTTAGTAGTATCATCGGAGCTAGCTTGGCCACTTCTTCGGATTCGGATGTAGATGTTTGGGTACCAAACCAACCTTGTAGGCTTGTAAATCTCAGAGATCTTGGCCACTACAAAAATACTATATACTACTCTTATTTAGTAAAGTCAACTTAATCAAATAAAGTATTTAGTTTATTTACATATTATGAATTATTAATTATTTTTAAAATAAATTAATCACATTTATCAATTAATCATCAACATCTACGTTTTATTATTTACAACCGAGAATCAAAATAATTTTGTTTAATATAAAATATGTAGTTATATTTTGTTGATAAAAATATAATATTTGTTATATCCTGATTTTTTGTTTACAAGATGGTTGAAAATACGAATAATGTGTCGTATTTGCGGGGTAGATGCATATCAAATAATATCAACGCTGAAAACATGGATGCACTAATTCCTCCATTATTCTTTCGAGATTGCATAATGCTGGGATTCACCTCCGTGTCCGCCTATGTCTAGCACGCATGGGTTTCTATGGTGTTATTCAGTACAGTCCTATTAAAAATTAAGATAATAATTTGCTTACAGCCATTGTTGAGAGATGGAGTCGCGAGACACACACATTTCATCTTACAGTTGGCGAGGCAACAATCACCCAACAGGACATTGCACTTATTTGGGGGTTGAATATTGATGACATGCCCATCACTGGTGTAGATACCGCGTACGACAAACATACGGTACAACAGTCCTGCACAACTTGGTTGGGTTTTACACCTACATCTTCTCAGATTAAAGGTGCACATCTTTATGACCGCTTTGCGAGACCATTGCCTAAATAATATAATTAATGATCCCAACACTGAAAAAGACGTTGCACAATATTCAATTTGTATGACATTAATGATCATTGATGGTTGTATGTTTTCGGACTCGGAAGGTACTGCTGTTAACTTATATATTTACATTTTTTTGAGGACATAGAAACGGTGAATACGTTTAGCTGAGGTTCTGCTGTGTTGGCATATCTTTATAGAGAGCTGTGCGATACATCAATAGGTTTAAAAGTCGATTTTTGTGGCCTGTTCAGATACTGCATGTATTTTTACACTTTTACTGTCATTATATTTGTTGTACATAATTTTTCTTATGATGTGACAATTTCTGTTGTATGTTATTGCAGATTTGGGTATGGTCCAGAATTACTCTTCTTTGCCCTGATAGAGCGCAAAAAATATGTATGTCAGCAGAGCAGGTTGGAGATGTGCTTCAGGGTATATCATTTCCACCATACGTCGCACAATATAATCAGAAATAATTAGCTTGTAATATTATTTTGTCATGTACTTTTAATGAATATATTGTGTATTTTTTTAAATTACAGGTGGAGACGTGAATTCTCTTGGACACAAACGGCCCATCATTCGGACTGTATCATGAGAAGGGCAGGTAGATAAAAAATTAGTTATTTAAATTTTTGAATGTTTTAAAATTTAATCTGAATGTTAGATTATCAACTTAATAATCTTTTTTTATTTTATTTGCTACAGTTTCTTGGATCATTTATGATATGGAGTCCCCCGAAGTTGCTAGAATTCTTGATAGAAATATAATTCATCTATCTCGGTCGGCATGTGCATTGATCAATTTTCATATAGTTGAGATGCATAGATCAGAGCGGTGTCTTTGACACTTTGGAATGCGTCAGGCATCCCGCCACCAGCTATTAACTTCGATAATTTTCATAAATTGACGCGACAAGGGCGGAACAATTGTGATTGGGCGACATATCACAAAAATTTTGAAGATATGTGGAACGACAGATATAATTTTGTGATTGGTGGTGATTATGTCATATTTGGTTCACTCGGCATCACAATTGACTATAATGGTTGGTATCATCGTATTTTACATATATTTCTCTCTCCAACAGTGGTACCTTCTAACGTCATTGGCTATCATCATGTAGATGCAAACTACTGACAATTTATCGTAAGACATGTTCAATTTATCTTCATATGTACATATATTTAATTTTTTGTATTAAATATAGCTGACATAATATATGCATCTATGTCACAGACACATCCAGTTCATATGCATACTCCACCGATGTAGACACAAAATGAGTGTGACCCCGGACCATCAACTTCAAATACTGCATACACTATTCCGCCTGTGGTTTCAAGCTTTCCATCTTATGATTATGCTTACCACACTTCATTTGCCGGTAGATTTACATAATTTTTACAAAGTGACTTTCGACCGTTTATGAATGAGAGTCGCCTTACACTAAACACATCGCTCATACCATTTCAAGAATATTCAGAAACAGAAGGATATGAAGTTGTGGGAACATTGCTGATATCAGTACATCTGCAGCACAAACACATACACATGGATATGCTAAAGAGATGTTAGGTCGTGGACATAGAGTCAATAGAAGACCTTCGTGTGGCACTGAGGGGCATCGTTACCATCATCATTAACCATTTGTTTCGAGATGCAAAATTACTTACGTCGTATTATTGTATATTTTCGTACTCGTGGTGATAATTGAAATTAAATGTCAACAAATTTTAAAATGCTATTGTAACTTTATATTGGAATAGTGTATGTAATTTATTATTCAATTTGAAAAAAAAAACTATATTTTCTTGACACTTTCAGTTATTTTAATTTGTATATATAAACATATAATTTTTTAACATAAATAAAACTTATATTCAAATATTGTCTGTGATTTATTAGTCCTTTTTTAATAAATTTAAGGATAAATTTATAGTAATGAAAAATCTAAGTATAATTAATAAATTAATTCAAATCACTCAATCTCCTAACAAATTTAAAATAATACAAAACTTAATCAAGCAAATAAGTCAACACACTTGATATTCAAACATATTTAAAACAATACAACACTGAATAAAATTTATTTACTACTTATATTAAAATGTAACACCCGCGTTACAAACATATGTATTTGCCATCATAACTCGATCTTCTCACGTGCACCTACATGCAATTGACAACATTTATTAATAAATATATAATTTTTATAACCTATTTTTAATTACATTAATAACTTCACACGTTATCAAGTAAAAAAAAATGCATAATACGTTATTGTAGATCTTATACCTCCCACGTTGTCTCTCCCTCGATGATTGTTGATCCATTTAATTTCTTATGTGTGTCCTGCGATCTCTGCCAGCCTGTCTCTTTTTTCGGCGAATGGTATTGTGTTGTAATTGGAATGTAGGTTCATCTCAGTATTGTTAATTATGAACATGGTAGAATCTTCCATCGTATGTGTTCACGTATTCACTCGGTGTAAACCATGGTCGTACAAGCTGTGCGGGATTTAAACCAAACCATTTTGCTGCACATATAACATGTGAACAAGGAATTCCAAATATTGTCAATTTAACACATGAGCAATCACGCGTAAAAATGTTAACAGCTTGTACGTGATGTTGACGATCTGGTCTTGCTCTTGTCATGACAGATGTTGTTTTATCCTTTTGATCAAATTTTATTACTCGATGTTCAATTGACTTCTTTGACCACATATAAAATTTAGAGTATGTATAAGCAGTCCATGGTTGATTTTTTTCCATCATATTATCACTTCATTTCGGCATTGAATGAAATAGTGCACGCATCACTGTAAGGTCAGCTCCACTATTGCAGTTATTGGGAGACGTTGAACCCCTTTCAATACACCATTAATACACTCAGACATGTTCGTCGTCACTATCCCTCGTCTCCATCCACCATCATAAGCCAATGACCATTTTTCTTTTAGGATGTTTGACAAATAAGTGAATGAAATATATGTTGGGTATGATTTCACTGATGTGTGTCATGTATACATAGTTGTTATTACTGGTACAGATGTGTTGAGTCTTTAGACTCACTAAGCGTGTGTGATGCAGGTGAGCTTGATGCCGAGGAGACTGGAGGTGCCAAACTCTGAGTAGGCAGACCTGGTGGGGTGACACGACCCGAGGACCGCATATTTTCCGCATTTTGATTATGAGATTTGAAAAGAGATGAATATTTTCATACGTTGTTGATTTTAAGATTTTTATTCGTTTATGTTTACGTATGATTTTTGATGAGTTTGGTTATTTTAAACTGCACTATTTTTACTGCCAAATGTTTAAGAACATTTTTAAAAGTTATAATTTTCTGTAGAGCGCATGCATGCAAAACATTTAAATGTTAATTCGAAAATGTAA
Organism: Primulina tabacum; assembly: GCF_025594145.1. Taxonomy (NCBI): domain Eukaryota; kingdom Viridiplantae; phylum Streptophyta; class Magnoliopsida; order Lamiales; family Gesneriaceae; genus Primulina; species Primulina tabacum. The sequence continues at coordinate 41,697,755 of NC_134557.1, forward strand.
GCTTTTTTTAAATAAAATAAAATTAAATATTTCCGTACTTTTAAAATAGTAGACGTCACAACCCTACTTCACATCACACGGCCACCCCTCCCACTTTCTCCAGCAGCTTTTCTTCAAGTTACACCACCAGCCACTTCAAGTTTTCTCTCAATTTTCAAAGAAAATTCCTATCTGTCTCTCTGGTGCACGTCCCGCGCGAAGATATCTAAGGTTTCGAGCGTATACACGCAAAGACACGCCCAAAATCTCTTTTTTCTCATCATTCACATCATTATATGCTGATTTGTGTCTTTATGCATAAATTCTTTGATCTATTATGTTGTGTCGTTTTGGCATCATTTTGTCACGGAATATGCATAAGCTTGACTCATACTCACGTTTTTCAACGACTTTCATGCAAGGGGCTGCTGGGTCTTCGAGTTTAAGAGATGTACATGCTGAGATATGTAGTGTCAAGGTGCTGGAGTCGAGGTTTAGTCGAGTCCTGGTGAGGGCCGATTCGATCCTAGGGTATTTATGTAGCGTCTACTAGTTTTAAAAAATGCGGAAATATTTTTTTTTTAAAAGCTCACATTTTCGAAATATCATTTAAATGTTTCGCATGCATGCGCTCTATAGAAAAATATAAGATTTAAAAATGATCTTAAATATTTGACAGTAAAAATAGCGCAACCAAACTCGTCCAAAATCATACGTAAACATAAACGTATAAAAATATTAAAATCATCAACGTAGGAAAATGTTCGTATGCTCTCAAAACTCGTAAATCATATTGCGGAAAACATGCAGTCCTCGGGTCATGTCACCGCACCAGAGCTGTCTACTCAGAGTTCAGCACCTCCAGTATCCTCAGCATCAAGCTCATCTATATCACACACGCCTAGTGAGTCTAAAGACTCAACACACCTGTACCAGTAATAACAAGTACATATACGTAGCAGACATCAGTGAAAAAGCATAAGAACATACATTTCGTGTTTGCAGTAAAATTCGTATAAGTAAACTTGTCCTTTCAAAACATGATAATAATCATAGCATGTATCATCTTATCAGTATATAAGTGTTAAATCATGTCTTCTCATGTCATCATAAACATATACATTTTATTTTAATTGAATTCAGTTTATTAGTTGTGACTTTCGTATCAGCTCCATCGATGGATTCATCTACGTATAATCACAGTACCGGGCGGCGGGGGACATTAGCGACAGCATTACCCGACCACTGAGCCCGGGCCTCAGCTCATCATATCTCATGTCATCATATACATACACATCGTCAGTCACAATCAATTCCCATCCTTCAAAAACAATATCATCATATTTACCACTTAATAAAAACATTCATATACGTAACTTTTACCTTAAAAACAAGCATGCAACGTATTTATCAAAATTTCATAAAAATCATGCACATGATGCATAAACATTTAAAATATCATAGATTTGTGCTCAGGGCACTGTCAGGACCAAAATCTCAGCTCGGGTGCGAAATAACCATTTTGCCCCTGGAAACCCAAAAACTACTGTTTTGCCCCTAGACGTAAAATTTCACGTTTTTGAAATTTTCTTAATTCCATTGACTCTAAAATGTCCCAAATAATTATTTAAGCCTACATAAAATTTTTCATATTTTTATTTGGCTTAAATCGATGACTTTTAAATTAATATTTAAATATAACATATTAATGCGTTTTAATCCCGAATTAAACCAAACTTTAGCATAAAATTCCCAAATTAAAAACTTAGAATTCTAATAATTATTTGAGCTTAAATATAATTTTTTATAATTTTATATAGCTTAAATTTAGACGTTTCAATTAAAATGTTTCGTGCGGCGATTAAATCTCGAATAATTCCAAAACTCATTCTTTTGATCCGTAACTTACCAAACTCTTAAAAATCTCCCAAAACATATTTAAAAGCATCCCTAGACGTAAACTCGAGACCGTTTCATAACTTTACTGAATTGTTTTAAAACCGGGACCGAAGTCCCGGTTTTAACCCGAAACAAACCGAAACTTAACCAACTATTTCCCAACTTCTTACCATACTAATTATACACAATATCCGTCCCTAATCCACCCAAAACCAGACCCCTTAAACCTTCCAACAGCCCTTAATTGTTGCTGGGAATTTTCGCTAAGGACACTCATCGACACCCTACTCAACAACTCGACTATCCACCATCCTAGACGCCCCCGGCCCGAACCTGTCCTGAATCAAGTTACTAGGGACCAATATCAGAACCTGCTGGACCTACTTGAACCACCCCTCGGCCCCATGCACGCAGCAACCTACACGCTCTAACACCCGACAACTCACTACCGCGGCCACTCCCATTCTCGATCGATCGGCTACATCAATATTGGTGGTTCCAACAATGGTTGAGACTCCTTGAGCCATGACTCAGACCCATGATGGTCTTATCTAGGCCTTGGATCGGCCCTCGCATCGCCGTCTCCAACCGTTCACACGATTTCCTTCAAACCCGAAGCAAAACTTCCTAATCTACACGGCTTCTAGCGTACAGCATGCACCTCTCATTTCCAACCTGTTAACAGTATACCCTCGACAATAAAGCCCTTCAGCAATGCCCTTTGACAGCCCTCTTTGCAGCCACAACAAGAAAATCGTGAATGAACATAAAAAAATCATGGTTTATGCACAACTACACACCGATGATCACACATGCAAGGATCGAAAATTGTACATGCTTTCACACAATTTTTACACGTAATATTAGCATGTATGATGCATCAAAAGAAGAACAAGCGTGCCTTGATGATGATTGAAGAGCAAGAACGAGGCGAGGGAACCCGGGAAGATTTTCTTCTTTGGAGAAAACTCGACCGACGCTTTCTTTGGGGAAGCTCTTGCTGAAAAACGTGAGGAAAAGATGATGGGGGAGGGGTGTCGGCTGGTCAATTATTGGGTTTAGGTTAAGGAGTAGTTTAGGTGATATTAAATAGTAAACTAATAGATAATGAGCCCTAATTTAATAATTAAAAGTTTAAAAAGATAATTAACCCCAACAAGCTTAAAATTAGGTCCATTAAATCCAAACACACTCCCGAAAAATATTTCGTGTTGGAAAGATTTTGAAAATATTAGCCGAACCCTCAAAAAGGTTCCTGATTCGCTAACATTTGCGTACCGTTAAAAATTAAAATCTCGCGGGTAAAAATACCCAATAATTCCTAATTCTTTAAAATTACCTTTAAAACATCTTAAATTAATTAATAAAAATTAATCATGTAATAAAAATAATTTTTCTTAAAATTCTCCGGTCTCCGTATCTCGTTCGAGCGTGAAATGCACCTAGAAACCCTAATGCATGAACTTTTAAAATTTAATTAATTAAATCCTATCATGCATGAAATATGCATAAAATGAATAAAAATACTTAAACACAAATTAATGAAATAAACATGCATTTAATGCTTTAAAGCAATTAAATAAAATACCAAAAAAATTTAATAACTTGCATTCATGTGGTTTACGTGAACCTTCAAATTTTTTCGAGAGGTTACAATCCCCCCCCCCCCCCCACCCCCCACCCCCGAAATTCGCTTATCCTTGATAATCACAAAGTTTAGACTTAGTTCTAGAATCCCAATAATCCAAGCTTTCGCAGCGCTACTCTTATAAAATAATAAATCTTAAGATATCTTTATGTCTCCTCGATCCCGATAAACTCTACCTTCTAAATCCTCGTTTGCCAAACTCAACTTATAATGACCCATGGTGACCTAGTTTCATTTTTTCATAACCTCGAATTTCAACATTTCTTAAACTTCCCAATATTAAAAATGGATGTCCGAATTTTATTGCGTCTTACTTTCTTATACTATACCCAGAATGTTCATTGACTTATTATCAGTTCGACTTAAGAAATCTTAACACCAAAATTTACTAATAGATTTCTATCCTTGGTAATACACTTAATAGTTACACCTTATCTCAACCCCATAATAATATTAGTCTAAGATCTTTGAATCAAATCTTTATCTTACGGCACCAGACTTACGTAACTTACTATTTACATGTACATCCCAAATATTAAATTGTTTCAAATCTTTAAATTCGAGTAGCGTTAATACATAAAACCTAAATAATATTAGATAACATAATTCCAACATATTCACTTATTCCCAAGTTTCTTAATGATTTTTTTTTTAAATTTCCTCAAGACAATGTGTCTACCTCAGTTCTTGCATGCATCTATCAAGTAACCTAACCATCCATCATACCCGACTTTCTAGAAAAATTTAAACGTAGTGAAGATATATATATTTAACTCCTAAGATCATGATTAAAACTTCTGTTACATCAAACCTTAAGTCCCCAAAAGTAAGTTAACTTAATGTCTAATCTTGTAACTTGACCAATTGATCAATTTTATCTTAAATTATTATCGCTCTAAATTCTTAAATTTTCCACAACATTATTCTATTAACACTTAGATTTTCAAGCCCAGTATTGAATCATCCTACAATGCTCTCGATTGTCATTCCTTATTACATTATAACCCAAATATAACAAGGTTCTAATTATGTCTTCAAGCTCAAATCACCGAAAAGTTTTATCATTTAAACCATTCAATTCTCACTTATTGCTAAACTAGTCCCCGAATTTCTTAAAAATTGCAAAATTAACTCTTATTTTCCTCGAATACTATCCAATTTGTCCTAAATCTCGAAATTTCACAATTACCCATAAGTTGTTGGCGTTCCTAATTCTATTTTATAGGTTTCTCGTAACAAAAGTTCAATAATTGTAAGCTTATTAGACCAAAAATTAATTCTCATAACCTCGAAAAATTACTAATTTAACTCAAGAGTTCCCCAAAAGTTCGAATTTAATCCTCAAAAATTTTGTAATTTGCAATTTGGTCCTTAAAGTTCTCGAAGATTATAATTTTGGCCCTACAACTCTTCGAAATTTGCATTTTTGTCCCCATAAATTTTTCGACTTGGCCTCATTAAACCTTAAAATTCTAGAAACTCAAAATTTAATCCCAAAGTTTGGTAAATTCGAAATAGTTCCTTATAATTTTATTTTTGCACTCAGGTCATCAAATTATTGGTTATTACAATTAGGTCCTTAAAATTCGAAATTCATGTAATTCAATCTTTAAATCCAACTAGGTAGAGCATGCATCCTAAATAAATTCTACGTTTTTATACTTCCAAAGATCGTCGTAGTCTTAGAATCATCATTCTTTACATGGAATCCTAAAAATTAACTCAACTAGTAACCACAAACAATCAGTAATTTCTTAGAAAATCTACAAGTCCCAAAAGCATTCATAATCTTCATGACTAACTTGTGACCCAAAGAGTAAAACATCAGTACTTACTAACCAAAAATCAATATAGACAAATCATTTCCAACCTTTCCCTACGCCCAATTAGCCATAATCGTAATCATGTCCAAAAGCAAATCTCATTCATGTCCAAATCCACCACAGCCAGCATGCATGAAAATCAAATAATTTCTCGTTTCATGTCGTAACATGCATAAAAATTTTAAAGTATCTAATCTCAAAACATAACGACACATAAACATGTACTGCAAAGCATATATCAACTAAATATGCAGGTGATAGCATTTAAAACATTTAAATCATAAAAGCTTACAGACTTGAGGCTTGAAGACTGAACGACAGATGCTGGCGGTGGCACAACCCTATACATGACCATTGCTCTGATACCAACTGTAGCGTCTACTAGTTTTAAAAAATGCGGAATTTTTTTTTGAAAAAAGCTCGCATTTTTGAAATATCATTTAAACGTTTCGCATGCATGCGTTATACAGAAAAATATAAGATTTAAAAATGATCTTAAATATTTTACTGAAAAAATAGCGCAGTTTAAAATAATCAAACTCGTCCAAAATCATACATAAACGTATAAAAATCATAAAATCATCAACGTAGAAAAATGTTCGTATGCTCTCAAAACTCGTAAATCATAATGTGAAAAACATGCAATCCTCGGGTCATGTCACCACACCAGAGCTGCCTACTCAGAGTTCAGCACCTCCAGTCTCCTCAGCATCAAGCTCACATGCATCACACACACCTAGTGAGTCTAAAGACTCAACACACCTGTACCAGTAATAACAAGTACATATACGCAGCACATAGCAGTGAAAAATAGCATAATCAACATACATTTCGTGTCTGCAGTAAAAATCATTTAAGTAAACGTGTCCTTTCAAAACATGATAATAATCATAGCATGTATCATCATATAAGTATATAAATGTTAAATCATGTCATCATAAACGTATACATTTTATTTTAATTGAATTTAGTACATTAGTTGTGACTTTCGTATCAGCTCTATCGTATCAGCTCTATCGTTGGATCCATCTACTTATAATCACAGTACCGGACGGCGGAGGACATCAACGACAACATTACCCATCCACTGAGCCCGGGCATCAGCTCATCATATCTCATGTCATCGTATACATATATATCGTCAGTCACAACCAATTCACATCCTTCAAATACAACATCATCATATTCACCACTTAATAAAAACATGCATATACGTAACTTTTACCTTAAAAACAAGCATGCACCGTATTTAGCATAATTTCATAAAAATCATGAACATGATGCATAAACATTTAAAATATCATAGATTTGTGTTCAGGGCGCTGCTAGGACCAAAATCTCACCCCGGGTGCAAAATGACCATTTTGCCACTGGAAACCCAAAAATTATCGTTTTGCCCCTAGACGTAAAATTTCATGTTTTTGAAATTTTCTTCATTCCATTTACTCAAACATGTCCCAAATAATTATTTAAGCCTACATAAATTTTTTCATATTTTTATTTGGCTTAAATCGATGACTTTTAAATTAATATTTAAATATAACATATTAATGCGTTTTAATCCCGAATTAAACCAAACTTTAGCATAAAATTCCCAAATTAAAAATTTAGACTTCTAATAATTATTTGAGCTTAAATATAATTTTTCATAATTTTATTTAGCTTAAATTTAGACGTTTCAATTAATTCTTTAATTAACGTTTCGTGCGGCGATTAAATCTCGAATAATTCCAAAACTCATTCTTTAGATCCGTAACTTACCAAACTCTTAAAAATGTCCCAAAACATATTTAAAAGCATCCCTAGACGTAAACTCGAGACCGTTTCATAACTTTACCGAATTGTTTTAAAACTTGGACCGGAGTCCCGGTTTTAACCCGAAACAAACCGAAACTTAACCAACTATTTCCCAACTTCTTACCATAATAATTATACACAATATCCGTCCCTAATCCACCAAAAACCAGACCCCTTAAACCTTCCAACAGCCCTTAATTGTTGCTGGAATTTTCGCTAAGGACACTCATCGACACCCTACTCACTCAACTCGACCACTACAACAAAAATGGCTTTCCGCAGCGCGCATTGCATGCTGCAAAGTTGCAAGCGGTTAAAAGTTCAAGATTACGTGTACGTTGTTAATACAACTTTCCGCAGCGTACACGTGTACGCCGTTAATAGTCATAAAACAACAAAATATTAGCGACGGTTTTCGACAAAACCGTCGCAAATCGGCCACGGTAAAGCAAAACCGTCGCTAATTTAGCGACGGTCTTTAAATTTAGCGACAGTTTTCCAATTTCGCGACGGTTAAAAAACCGTCGCTAAATTTTGCGTAAGTATAAAAAAAATTTACTTTTATAATTTAATAAATTTTTATAAGAAATACAATACAAATATAATAATAATACTCATTATCTTAATTAACAATTAAAAAATTAACCAAAAATTGAAACAAAAACAGGTATCTAAATCGAAACTAAAATCATATAAGCATTGTGAAGTGGTGTGGAGGAAAATGAAACGGAGATCGGGTGTAAATAGAGAATTTGCGATTTTTTAGCGACGATTTGTTACTAAACTGTAGCCGATGTATGTCTATTAGCGACGGTTAATTATTAACCGTCGCTGATTTAAGTTGGCAACGGTTTCGTTGTAACCGTCGCTAATAAATGTGGCCTTAATCGGCGACGGTTTCTTCTCAACCGTCGCTAAATGTGGTCTTAAAATCGTCGCAACTTTAAAATTAGCGACGGTTTTACTAAAACTGTCGCTAATTTAGAATTCGAACTCATTTCCCGCAGCGTGCTAATAATATGCATGCCGTGAATAATACTATTGACGGCGTGCGATTAATGTACGCCGTTAAAGTCTGAACACGATTTTTTTTAAAAAAATGATTTACTTTTAACAGCACACATAAATTTGCACGCCGTTAATAATACTATTAACGGCGTGCCTTTATTGCGCGCTGTCGTTTATATAATTTATTAACAGCACACATAAATGCATGCTGCGGATATTACTATTCGCAGTGTGCTTTTAATGCACGCCGTCAATAGTAATATCCGCAGCGTGTTTTTAATGCACGCCGTTAATAGTATCAAGTTACTATCCGCAGCGTACTTTTAATGCACGGCGTCAATAGTAATATCCGCAGCGTGCATTAATAGTATCAAGTGCAACACTATTAACGGCACACATATGGGTGCACGCAGTGAAAAGTAGTATTCGCAGCGTGCTTTTAATGCACGCTGTTGATGACGTGCTGCGAAAAATCATTTTTCTTGTAGTGGACTATCTACCATCCTAGACGCCCCCGGCCCGAACCTGTCCTGAATCAAGTTACTAGGGACCAATATCAGAACCTGCTGGACCTACTTGAACCACCCCTCGGCCCCATGCACGCAGCAACCTACACTCTCTAACACCCGACAACTCACTACCGCGGCCACTCCCATTCTCGATCGATCGGCTACATTGGTGGTTCGAACAATGGTTGAGACTCCTTGAGCCATGACTCACACCCATGATGGTCTTATCTAGGCCTTGGATCGGCCCTTGCATCGCCGTCTCCAACCGTTCACACGATTTCCTTCAAACCCGAAGCAAAACTTCCTAATATACACGGCTTCTAGCGTACAGCATGCACCTCTCATTTCCAACCTGTTAACAGTATACCCTCGACAATAAAGCCCTTCAGCAATGCCCTTTGACAGCCCTCTTTGCAGCCACAACAAGAAAATCGTGAATGAACATAAAAAAATCATGGTTTATGCACAACTACACACCGATGATCACACATGCAAGGATCGAAAATTGTACATGCTTTCACACAATTTTTACACGTAATATTAGCATGTATGATGCATCAAAAGAAGAACAAGCGTGCCTTGATGATGATTGAAGAGCAAGAACGAGGCGAGGGAACCCGGGAAGATTTTCTTCTTTGGAGAAAACTCGACCGACGCTTTCTTTGGGGAAGCTCTTGCTGAAAAACGTGAGGAAAAGATGATGGGGGAGGGGTGTCGGCTGGTCAATTATTGGGTTTAGGTTAAGGAGTAGTTTAGGTGATATTAAATAGTAAACTAATAGATAATGAGCCCTAATTTAATAATTAAAAGTTTAAAAAGATAATTAACCCCAACAAGCTTAAAATTAGGTCCATTAAATCCAAACACACTCCCGAAAAATATTTCGTGTTGGAAAGATTTTGAAAATATTAGCCGAACCCTCAAAAAGGTTCGTGATTCGCTAACATTTGCGTACCGTTAAAAATTAAAATCTCGCGGGTAAAAATACCCAATAATTCCTAATTCTTTAAAATTACCTTTAAAACATCTTAAATTAATTAATAAAAATTAATCATGTAATAAAATAATTTTTCTTAAAATTCTCCGGTCTCCGTATCTCGTTCGAGCGTGAAATGCACCTAGAAACCCTAATGCATGAACTTTTAAAATTTAATTAATTAAATCCTATCATGCATGAAATATGCATAAAATGAATAAAAATACTTAAACACAAATTAATGAAATAAACATGCATTTAATGCTTTAAAGCAATTAAATAAAATACCAAAAAAATTTAATAACTTGCATTCATGTGGTTTACGTGAACCTTCAAATTTTTTCGAGAGGTTACAATCCCCCCCCCCCCCCCCCCCCCCCCCCACCCCCGAAATTCGCTTATCCTTGATAATCACAAAGTTTAGACTTAGTTCTAGAATCCCAATAATCCAAGCTTTCGCAGCGCTACTCTGATAAAATAATAAATCTTAAGATATCTTTATGTCTCCTCGATCCCGATAAACTCTACCTTCTAAATCCTCGTTTGCCAAACTCAACTTATAATGACCCATGGTGACCTAGTTTCATTTTTTCATAACCTCGAATTTCAACATTTCTTAAACTTCCCAATATTAAAAATGGATGTCCGAATTTTATTGCGTCTTACTTTCTTATACTATACCCAGAATGTTCATTGACTTATTATCAGTTCGACTTAAGAAATCTTAACACCAAAATTTACTAATAAATTTCTATCCTTGGTAATACACTTAATAGTTACACCTTATCTCAACCCCATAATAATATTAGTCTAAGATCTTTGAATCAAATCTTTATCTTACGGCACCAGACTTACGTAACTTACTATTTACATGTACATCCCAAATATTAAATTGTTTCAAATCTTTAAATTCGAGTAGCGTTAATACATAAAACCTAAATAATATTAGATAACATATTTCCAACATATTCACTTATTCCCAAGTTTCTTAATGATTTTTTTTTTAAATTTCCTCAAGACAATGTGTCTACCTCAGTTCTTGCATGCATCTATCAAGTAACCTAACCATCCATCATACCCGACTTTCTAGAAAAATTTAAACGTAGTGAAGATATATATATTTAACTCCTAAGATCATGATTAAAACTTCTGTTACATCAAACCTTAAGTCCCCAAAAGTAAGTTAACTTAATGTCTAATCTTGTAACTTGACCAATTGATCAATTTTATCTTAAATTATTATCGCTCTAAATTCTTAAATTTTCCACAACATTATTCTATTAACACTTAGATTTTCAAGCCCAGTATTGAATCATCCTACAATGCTCTCGATTGTCATTCCTTATTACATTATAACCCAAATATAACAAGGTTCTAATTATGTCTTCAAGCTCAAATCACCGAAAAGTTTTATCATTTAAACCATTCAATTCTCACTTATTGCTAAACTAGTCCCCGAATTTCTTAAAAATTGCAAAATTAACTCTTATTTTCCTCGAATACTATCCAATTTGTCCTAAATCTCGAAATTTCACAATTACCCATAAGTTGTTGGCGTTCCTAATTCTATTTTATAGGTTTCTCGTAACAAAAGTTCAATAATTGTAAGCTTATTAGACCAAAAATTAATTCTCATAACCTCGAAAAATTACTGATTTAACTCAAGAGTTCCCCAAAAGTTCGAATTTAATCCTCAAAAATTTTGTAATTTGCAATTTGGTCCTTAAAGTTCTCGAAGATTATAATTTTGGCCCTACAACTCTTCGAAATTTGCATTTTTGTCCCCATAAATTTTTCGACTTGGCCTCATTAAACCTTAAAATTCTAGAAACTCAAAATTTAATCCCAAAGTTTGGTAAATTCGAAATAGTTCCTTATAATTTTATTTTTGCACTCAGGTCATCAAATTATTGGTTATTACAATTAGGTCCTTAAAATTCGAAATTCATGTAATTCAATCTTTAAATCCAACTAGGTAGAGCATGCATCCTAAATAAATTCTACGTTTTTATACTTCCAAAGATCGTCGTAGTCTTAGAATCATCATTCTTTACATGGAATCCTAAAAATTAACTCAACTAGTAACCACAAACAATCAGTAATTTCTTAGAAAATCTACAAGTCCCAAAAGCATTCATAATCTTCATGACTAACTTGTGACCCAAAGAGTAAAACATCAGTACTTACTAACCAAAAATCAATATAGACAAATCATTTCCAACCTTTCCCTACGCCCAATTAGCCATAATCGTAATCATGTCCAAAAGCAAATCTCATTCATGTCCAAATCCACCACAGCCAGCATGCATGAAAATCAAATAATTTCTCGTTTCATGTCGTAACATGCATAAAAATTTTAAAGTATCTAATCTCAAAACATAACGACACATAAACATGTACTGCAAAGCATATATCAAGTAAATATGCAGGTGATAGCATTTAAAACATTTAAATCATAAAAGCTTACAGACTTGAGGCTTGAAGACTGAACGACAGATGCTGACGGTGGCACAACCCTATACATGACCATTGCTCTGATACCCGTCTACTAGTTTTGAAAAATGCGGAATTTTTTTTTTGAAAAAAGCTCGCATTTTTGAAATATCATTTAAACGTTTCGCATGCATGCGTTATACAGAAAAATATAAGATTTAAAAATGATCTTAAATATTTTACTGGAAAAATAGCGCAGTTTAAAATAATCAAACTCGTCCAAAATCATACATAAACGTATAAAAATCATAAAATCATCAACGTAGAAAAATGTTCGTATGCTCTCAAAACTCGTAAATCATAATGTGAAAAACATGCAATCCTCGGGTCATGTCACCACACCAGAGCTGCCTACTCAGAGTTCAGCACCTCCAGTCTCCTCAACATCAAGCTCACATGCATCACACACACCTAGTGAGTCTAAAGACTCAACACACCTGTACCAGTAATAACAAGTACATATACGCAGCACATAGCAGTGAAAAATAGCATAATCAACATACATTTCGTGTCTGCAGTAAAAATCATTTAAGTAAACGTGTCCTTTCAAAACATGATAATAATCATAGCATGTATCATCATATAAGTATATAAATGTTAAATCATGTCATCATAAACGTATACATTTTATTTTAATTGAATTTAGTACATTAGTTGTGACTTTCGTATCAGCTCTATCGTATCAGCTCTATCGTTGGATCCATCTACTTATAACCACAGTACCGGACGGCGGAGGACATCAACGACAACATTACCCATCCACTGAGCCCGGGCATCAGCTCATCATATCTCATGTCATCGTATACATATATATCGTCAGTCACAACCAATTCACATCCTTCAAATACAACATCATCATATTCACCACTTAATAAAAACATGCATATACGTAACTTTTACCTTAAAAACAAGCATGCACCGTATTTAGCATAATTTCATAAAAATCATGAACATGATGCATAAACATTTAAAATATCATAGATTTGTGTTCAGGGCGCTGCTAGGACCAAAATCTCACCCCGGGTGCAAAATGACCATTTTGCCACTGGAAACCCAAAAATTATCGTTTTGCCCCTAGACGTAAAATTTCATGTTTTTGAAATTTTCTTCATTCCATTTACTCAAACATGTCCCAAATAATTATTTAAGCTTACATAAATTTTTTCATATTTTTATTTGGCTTAAATCGATGACTTTTAAATTAATATTTAAATATAACATATTAATGCGTTTTAATCCCGAATTAAACCAAACTTTAGCATAAAATTCCCAAATTAAAAATTTAGACTTCTAATAATTATTTGAGCTTAAATATAATTTTTCATAATTTTATTTAGCTTAAATTTAGACGTTTCAATTAATTCTTTAATTAACGTTTCGTGCGGCGATTAAATATCGAATAATTCCAAAACTCATTCTTTTGATCCGTAACTTACCAAACTCTTAAAAATGTCCCAAAACATATTTAAAAGCATCCCTAGACGTAAACTCGAGACCGTTTCATAACTTTACCGAATTGTTTTAAAACTTGGACCGGAGTCCCGGTTTTAACCCGAAACAAACCGAAACTTAACCAACTATTTCCCAACTTCTTACCATAATAATTATACACAATATCCGTCCCTAATCCACCCAAAACCAGACCCCTTAAACCTTCCAACAGCCCTTAATTGTTGGTGGAATTTTCGCTAAGGACACTCATCGACACCCTACTCACTCAACTCGACCAATACAACAAAAATGGCTTTCCGCAGCGCGCATTGCATGCTGCAAAGTTGCAAGCGGTTAAAAGTTCAAGATTACGTGTACGTTGTTAATACAACTTTCCGCAGCGTACAGCTAATATTTTGTTGTTTTATGACTATTAACGGCGTACACGTGTACGCCGTTAATAGTCATAAAACAACAAAATATTAGCGACGGTTTTCGACAAAATCGTCGCAAATCGGCGACGGTAAAGAACCGCAAAACCGTCGCTAATTTAGCGACGGTCTTTAAATTTAGCGACAGTTTTCCAATTTCGCGACGGTTAAAAAACCGTCGTTAAATTTTGCGTAAGTATAAAAAAAATTTACTTTTATAATTTAATAAATTTTTATAAAAAATACAATACAAATATAATAATAATACTCATTATCTTAATTAACAATTAAAAAATTAACCAAAAATTGAAACAAAAACAGGTATCTAAATCGAAACTAAAATCATATAAGCGTTGTGAAGTGGTGTGGAGAAAAATGGAACGGAGATCGGGTGTAAATAGAGAATTTGCGATTTTTTAGCGACGATTTGTTACTAAATTGTCGCCGATGTATGTCTATTAGCGACGGTTAATAATTAACCGTCGCTGATTTAAGTTGGCAACGGTTTCGTTGTAACCGTCGCTAATAAATGTGGCCTTAATCGGCGACGGTTTCTTCTCAACCGTCACTAAATGTGGTCTTAAAATCGTCGCAACTTTAAAATTAGCGACGGTTTTACTAAAACTGTCGCTAATTTAGAATTCGAACTCATTTCCCGCAGCGTGCTAATAATATGCATGCCGTGAATAATACTATTGACGGCGTGCGATTAATGTACGCCGTTAAAGTCTGAACACGATTTTTTTAAAAAAAATGATTTACTTTTAACAGCACACATGAATTTGCACGCCGTTAATAATACTATTAACGGCGTGCCTTTATTGCGCGCTGTCGTTTATATAATTTATTAACAGCACACATAAATGCATGCTGCGGATATTACTATTCGCAGCGTGCTTTTAATGCACGCCGTCAATAGTAATATCCGCAGCGTGTTTTTAATGCACGCCGTTAATAGTATCAAGTTACTATCCGCAGCGTACTTTTAATGCACGGCGTCAATAGTAATATCCGCAGCGTGCATTAATAGTATCAAGTGCAACACTATTAACGGCGCACATATGGGTGCACGCAGTGAAAAGTAGTATTCGCAGCGTGCTTTTAATGCACGCTGTTGATGACGTGCTGCGAAAAATCATTTTTCTTGTAGTGGACTATCTACCATCCTAGACGCCCCCGGCCCGAACCTGTCCTGAATCAAGTTACTAGGGACCAATATCAGAACCTGCTGGACCTACTTGAACCACCCCTCGGCCCCATGCACGCAGCAACCTACACTCTCTAACACCCGACAACTCACTACCGCGGCCACTCCCATTCTCGATCGATCGGCTACATTGGTGGTTCGAACAATGGTTGAGACTCCTTGAGCCATGACTCAGACCCATGATGGTCTTATCTAGGCCTTGGATCGGCCCTTGCATCGCCGTCTCCAACCGTTCACACGATTTCCTTCAAACCCGAAGCAAAACTTCCTAATATACACGGCTTCTAGCGTACAGCATGTACCTCTCATTTCCAACCTGTTAACAGTATACCCTCGACAATAAAGCCCTTCAGCAATGCCCTTTGACAGCCCTCTTTGCAGCCACAACAAGAAAATCGTGAATGAACATAAAAAAATCATGGTTTATGCACAACTACACACCGATGATCACACGTGCAAGGATCGAAAATTGTACATGCTTTCACACAATTTTTACACGTAATATTAGCATGTATGATGCATCAAAAGAAGAACAAGCGTGCCTTGATGATGATTGAAGAGCAAGAACGAGGCGAGGGAACCCGAGAAGATTTTCTTCTTTGGAGAAAACTCGACCGACGCTTTCTTTGGGGAACCTCTTGCTGAAAAACGTGAGGAAAAGATGGTGGGGGAGGGGTTGTCGCCTGGTCAATTATTGGGTTTAGGTTAAGGAGTAGTTTAGGTGATATTAAATAGTAAACTAATAGATAATGAGCCCTAATTTAATAATTAAAAGTTTAAAAAGATAATTAACCCAACAAGCTTAAAATTAGGCCCATTAAATCCAAACACACTCCCGAAAAATATTTCGTGTTGGAAAGATTTTGAAAATATTAGCCGAACCCTCAAAAAGGTTCGTGATTCGCTAAAATTTGTGTACCGTTAAAAATTAAAATCTCGCGGGTAAAAATACCCAATAATTCCTAATTCTTTAAAATTACCTTTAAAACATCTTAAATTAATTAATAAAAATTAATCATGTAATAAAAATAATTTTCCTTAAAATTCTCCGGTCTCCGTATCTCGTTCGAGCGTGAAATGCACCTAGAAACCCTAATGCATGAACTTTTGAAATTTAATTAATTAAATCCTATCATGCATGGATTATGCATAAAATACATAAAAATATTTAAACACAAATTAATGAAATAAACATGCATTTAATGCATTAAAACAATTAAATAAAATATCAAAGAAATTTAATAACTTGCATGTATGTGATTTACGCGAACCTTCAAATTTTTTCGGGATGTTACAGTTTATGTGATGCTTGTGGCTAGATCGGGTGTTGGGAAGTGGAACAGCTGTTGGGGAGTCGAACCGAGCCACGGTGCAGTCCTAAGGGGGTTGAGACGTGGTCTAGGAGGGCACATCCGCGGCTGGTCATGATACTGGAGTCGGTCGAGGTGCAAGGGTCGTGTAGGATCGGGTGTTGCTTGTGTTCGGGTAACTCACGTGTGGCTGATTTCATGGACAATAAGCGTGATTTTGGTTGGTCCAGGAGTGAGTCCTCGGCTTGATCATGGTCTTAGGATAGTGTTTAAGGGCTGGACACACTGGTTTTTAGTCTATGATCGATTACGGAGTCGTGGGTGCAACTAGGGCTTCGGTGTATGCATGCAGAAAAATTCCAGCAACTTTCATGTGTTGTTCGAGGGTCATAAGTGGTTTGATCTATGTGGTTTAAGGGCTGGTATGGTACAGTTAAGGCATGTTTTAAGTTTGGTTGAGTTTCTGGTTGATTCGGGTTAAAATCGGGACACCGATCTAAGTTTTAAAACGAATCATATAAGTTTTTAAACGGACTCGATTTTACGTCTAATAATTCCTTATAATTATGTTTTAAGGTGTTTTAAGGAGTTTGGTTGGCTTCGAGTCGAAATTTAGAGGTCCAGGGGTAAAACGGTCATTTAGGATTTCCAGTGGCAAAATGATCATTTTGCACCCGGGTCGAGTTAGCAGTCTTGGCAGTGCTCTAAACACGATTTGACATGTTTTAAATGTTTATGTTATCATGTATATGACTTTTTATGTAAATATGAAAAAAATACGTTGCATGCTTGATTTTAAGGAAAGTTACGTATATTCATGATTTTGATAAGTGATGAATATGATAACATGTTTTGAAGGATGAGAGTTGATTGTGACTAATATGTATATGAATACGATGATATGTAAGGCCAATGATCAGTGGGCGGGTAATGTTGTCGATGTTGTCCCCGTCGCCGGGTACCGCGGTTATACGTAGATGAATCCATCAAATAGAGCTGATATGATAGAGCTGATACGAAAGTCACAACTAACGAACTGAATTCAATCAAGAAAATGTATACATATATGATAATTATAATGAGACGTGTTTTGACACATTATATTTTTATACTATATGTTTACGTTTCGCTTTTAAGATCATGAAACATATGTTGATTACAGTACTTTTCACTGTTGCATGTTATGTATATGTACTTGTTATAACGATTCAGGTGTGTTGAGTCTTTAGACTCACTAGGTGTGATTGATGCATGTGATCTTTCGGTTGAGGAGACTGGAGTCATTGAAGATTGAGTAGGCTAAGCTGGGGGTGCACTGGATAACCCGATGACCTTGCATTTTTCCGTATTATGTTTATGAGATATGGTTTTAAGAAATATGGTTAAATGTTTTGAATCTTGGTTTTCGTGGTTGATTTAATTTTAAGATTAAAATTAACTGCAATTATTTTATTCAGAGGTTGGATGACCTTTTAAAAGCATACTCAACTTATTTAAATTTTTTTGAGCGTGTGTATCTTCCTCTTTAGCTTTAAAGAATGTTTCAATATAATTTTAAAATGAGCAGACGTTTTAGGTACCGTCTACACTGATTATGTTGCGACTATATAGAAAACCATTTATACAAGGTTTGAAGGCCCAAAATACGTTCAAAATTTTATGTGGATGGTCATACGGTCGAAGGTGCTTCCATTCTATGGTAGTTCCTTGATTGTAATTTGACAAAGCACCCATATATTTAGGAAGCAAAGTTACAGAGCTTTCCCAGTGCCATAGACGATCTCCACCGCATGCTTCAAACTCTGCCATGCCTTAATATACGATGTATCATACCCATATTTTGCTTTAATACTTTCTCGCACATACTTGATCTCGTATGTAGGATCACAACGCACGATTCTCAAAAGTGTACTGGCTATCATGTTGACGTCAAGGTTGTGGTGATCTATACCGACTTGGCTAGATATGCATGTGTGATCATCACCATATTTGGTGATCATGAAATAGCCTAAATTTTTTTTCGACGATGCTCGAAGTCCCCACCCAGAATTGCCACCTTCGGACCAGTTTTTACATTTGACCTTCCAAATTATCGGAGAACTTTCGACAACTATATATTCACGTCTCAAACTCGAACAGAAAAATCTTTCACTGAAGCTATTAAATCATTTTTGCTCTTAAAAACCATTTTTACACCGACCTCTGGCCTATCAAGATTGTAAAAGTTTGTTCGTGAAGCAGAAAGAAGACCAAATGAATCTGAAATTTGTTCGTCATATACTTCATTGAAAAATTAGAGAATTTCACGTAAATATTGCTCCGGTGCAATAGGAAAGTTCTCTGTCAGTGTTGTTCCAGACATCAGGACATGCAACGATGTGCCTTCATTTGCATTGTCAACATAGACATCATCTTCTCCGTCAATTGATGTAGCATACAAATCATCATTGCTATTCATGACACGATGAGAACTGTCCCAAAATAAATCATCTTCCTCAGGCATGTGTTCTGTAATTGGGGCGAGAATATTTACAGCCCTAGTAGAATTATCAAAATATCTAACATTTGTGGTATTTTTTTCTTCATCACCCCATGAATTTAAATCCAATTTGCGTGTTCTACTCGAACCTCATGCAACATCAATTCCTGAGGGAACCGTGATATGATGATCCTAACCCCCTGAAGTAAAATCTCATTGTCTTGTTCTATTCATCCCCCATGCATAGTGTTCTTCGGTGTGAGCCATGATATGGTGATCCCAAGGACCAGTGACGATCCCAGAATATGTCTGAGTTGGCTGTTCATTGACGTGATACATAAAGGTCCCGCTTGATTTAAACCTACTGTCGCCAAACCTTGCGTTATTACCAGTATGCCTGCATCGAAATCGTAATCACTTACGTTCTGCAACACTGGCGATGGATCAACATACAACTACATGCAATCCAGTGTGGGCAAATCAAATATAAATTGTAGACTATCATCATCTGTGACATATACATGTTTTTCAATGTAACAAGACAACGAGCTATAACAATATTTCGTTGAAAATTTGATGCAGAATTTTGATGGGTCGATCACCAGCTTGCGATGCAAATAATTCACCACTTGGGAAAATGTAATAGAACGTGGGATTTTAATGGGCCTGGTCGTGGGGATACTATATCCAATCCTACCATCTTTTCAATAATGACATAGCCACCTACGTAAAATAAGACCCTTAAAGTATCCATGTCTGGAGCGAAAACTAAGATATAACATATACAATTATAAAAAATTTAATTATGAGTTTATTACAAATATATTAAAATATATATTTTATATTGGATCAAATTTCAAGAATCAATTAAAAAAATTATTATTATTCTTTTTAATTAAATTATATATTGTCAAATCAATTTAATTACAAAATATATTTAAAAAAACCAATGTTTGTATTTATAATAATAAAAATATGTTATGACTTATATTAAAAAATTAAGATTTTAAACATGTGTTATTATAATTTTTACAGATATATTAATTTTTAATATTAACAATTAAGAGTGTCAAATTTTTTTTAAACAAAATACAACATAATAAACAGACAAAAAATTCTAATTTACACTATAAAGTTATGTTTTTTAAAATTGTTTTTTACATAACCACATAATAAAATTTGACATTAAAATTTAATTTAATTAATGAAATAAAAGTTTTAAGTAAGTTAATTCAAATTATATCATTGGATAAAAATATGTTAATTACAATTATTAATTCTTATATTACTTTGCATTAACATCAACATAATTACAATATTATAGATTATATTAATACAACCGAAGTTATAGCTTAACTATATATTATTTCATACTAAAACACTTATAAATTTAGTTAACAAATGTAATAAAATACTTTATAATTTCATCAGTATTGAATACACTAATATTAACTTATTCTTATATTTAAATAATATAATTATATTTAGAATACTAACCTTGAAAAATATTTCAAATATCACAAATTTATATTTATTATTACTTTCTTATTAGTGTTCCTATTATTATTTCTATAATGTGATTAATATTAAAAATATAATATTTAACAAAATTATACTTATTCGTATAATGCAAGTGAACAAAATTATAATTATATTAATACAATATAAATAATACAATTAAAATATAAGAAAATACTTAAATTATCTTTTCAAATGTGGTAACACGAAATTTATAATAAAATCAACGAACAATGTTAATACCTGAAATAAATGACAAATATTATTAGAAATATTAAATAAAACAAAATATTTTCAATATAAAAATAAAAAATAGAAAAACTTTACACGTAATAATATTATCTCTTAAATATAATTATAATATTATCAATAAAAAAAAACATTACCTCTTAAGATCTCTTTGAATAACATTATCAACTATGCTACGTTCGAACATTCATGACGCTATACTCTTGAATTAAGAGTGAGACTCGGTTGCTATACTTCCGAATTTCTAATTCTGATACTTGGCGCAATTCTTTCGAATTTTTAATTCATATCGAGACTCGACTGAAACTCGGCGTAATTTATAGAGTAGAAGGAGTCACATATTCAGGGATTCTGAATCCGTGATAGTATGTAACGGATTATAAGAATCCGTGATTTTTTTTAAAAAAAATTGAATCCAGAATTTTGAATTACGAATTGCTTTACTTTTAAAAATTCTTTAAATTTGTAATATTTTAACACATTCTTTTTGATATTATATTATTTTTTAAAAAAAACCCGACATTTTTACCATATTATCATAATATAGTTAATTTTTTTTAAACTTTTCATTGTTCCCTTCAGTCTTCTCCTATTTTAACAATTCCTTTCATCTTTGTCCCCTCGACCTTTTTTCCCACTCAGTCACTGTCCCCCTCTCTCCAATTCCCCAAATTGTTATTTTCCCAATATTCCCCGAAATCGATCATAGTAAAAAGAGACCCCAAGTCGATCGAAAATAGCTACTTTGCGTTCTCTTTAGTTGTTTGATAGTGGAAGAGATTTTTGCTGTTGCGATTGTATTTCAGCGGCAATAAATTCTATAAGAATTCTGACATATTGCGGGCCGATATTTATGTAAGGCTCAATCTGTTTCTGTTTTTTCTTTTTAATGAAACTCGCGATACTGTGTTTTCATTTTCTGAAGGATATCAATTTCTTCCCATTTTTGGGTTTGTACTTGGCATTTCTTCTGTTTGACGGAACACTAAAGGTAAATTTTTGTCATATTTTGTTGCTTTTTCTTTAGATGGATGATTTTTGCGCCGGTTTGTATGTTTGTTGGCATGGATGGTGATTCTTTTCTAACTTTTTGTAGATGTAGATACCCTTCATTTGTTTCTTGATTTTCTTAAATGGAATCATTTTACTTTTCTTCACTGATGAGCAAGTTATGTGGTGGCATGAGCTGATGATTGTTTATGCTGCTGCTACTAGAATACAGCTAATTATTTCATTTATTACAAATTTCACGAAGGCTAAGTCGACATCAGAATATAAGATTTTCCAGAACCAGAGAGGGGGCGAGGATGTGGGCATGGAGATCTAACTATAATTTTCCGAGTAATCGATTATGAACATTCAAGAATTAAAGGGTTTGCTATTTATCCTCGTGTTATATATACAATTATTTAAAGATTTAATTCTATTTATTGCACTCTACTTCGTAAGACTAGTGGGCGGAGAAAACCTAGTAGCGAAGAGAAAGCAAGAACCAAAATGGCAGCGGATGGAACTAGAAAGCCACGTGTTCTAGTCCTCCTTTACCCGGCACAAGGTCACATAAGCCCCGCCGCCGCGTTCTCCAAGTTCTTAGCCTCAAAGGGTCTGCACATCACCGTTATAACTACCACACAACTAAACAAATCATCGAAGTTTTCCTCCAGCAGCAGCAGCTCAATCAACATACAAACCATATCCGACGGTTCCGAGGACAATCAGAATCAAACCGAGACATTCGAGGAGTACTTGGCACGTCTCAAGCGATGTGTTTCACAGAGTTTGGCTAAGTTTCTTGACGAACAGATCGAATCTGGTTGTATTGCTAAAGCTATCGTGTATGATTCTTTAATGCATTGGGTTTCGGGCATCGCTCGAGGCCGAGGTTTGCTCACGGTGCCGTTTTTCACGCAGTCTTGTTCTGTTTGTGCTGTATACTACCATTTGAAAAAAGGGTTGTTGAAGCTTCCTTACAAAGATCCTGTCGTGCCAATGCCAGCATTGCCTCGTCGTCTCGAGGTCGAAGACTTGCCCTCTTTTCCCAAGATTATGGATCCTAATAACACCATCATGAACCTTCTTGCTGATCAGTTCTCTAATCTTGAGGAAGTGGATTTGATCTTTTTCAACACATTTGACAAGCTTGAGAATGAGGTAATTAAGTTTGATCTTTTCTCTTATAATAATAAGGTAACCGTATGATAGGGATTTTGGGATCGATCAAAATTTAAAGTAGCTAGATCAGCTAAACCCAAATAGGAAAAAAGTGTGAGTTTACTTCCACATCTTACAATTACCCATTTAATTTAAGAGAAAATAATTTTTTTCCACAAACTTTTTCAATTTTGTGATTTGGTCCAATGGGTTTTCAAATTTTTGGTTTACTATATTGATTTTT
This sequence comes from Primulina tabacum, assembly GCF_025594145.1. Lineage (NCBI taxonomy): Eukaryota > Viridiplantae > Streptophyta > Magnoliopsida > Lamiales > Gesneriaceae > Primulina > Primulina tabacum. The sequence goes on from NC_134557.1 coordinate 41,720,907, forward strand.
CATTTTCGGTTATTTTTATTTTGGTCCAATTGATGACGGATAATTCAGTAATTTTCAATGTTACATGAACATTTTTCGATGTCATATTAGAATTTTTCGGTTTCACGTTACCATTCAAAGGAAATAGGATTGAAAACAAAACAAAAATCAAAATTTGAAAATTTAATAGACTAAAAATCAAAATATAAAAAATTATTTCCACTTAATTTAATTCTTTGGATCTGCAGATGATTGAGTGGATGTCTAGTGCATGGCCAATAAAGACCATCGGTCCGACGATCTCATTACTACAAACAAGCGAGGAAATTTACGACCAAAAAGATCACATGATTAGTGTCTTTGAGCCAACTTGTGAAGCATGCATAGAATGGCTAGACTCGAAAGAAACAAACTCGGTTCTTTATGTTTCATTTGGAAGTGCGGTTTCCCTTCAAAAAGAACAAATGGAGGAGCTTGCATTTGGCCTAGCATTGAGCAATTGCAATTTCTTGTGGGTTGTAAGATCATCTGAAGAAAACAAGCTCCCTCCAGCTTTTGTTTCGAATTTATCGGATATAGGTTTCGTCGTAGAATGGTGCTCGCAGCCCCGTGTCCTGGCTCATCCCTCTGTCTCGTGTTTTATGACACACTGCGGATGGAATTCTTTTCTCGAGGCGTTGAGTGTGGGCGTGCCGATCATAGGAATGGGGCAATGGGCCGACCAGAAGATGAATGCTAAGTTTATCGAGGATGTTTGGAATGTAGGTACTCGGGTTGAATCCGGTGAATTTAAGAGAGAGGAGATTGCTAAGTGTGTTGCAGAAATGGTGTATGGAGATAAAGGGAAGGAGCTTAAAGCAAATGCTCGTAAGTGGAAGGAATTGGTCGGAGAAGCTGTGGAGAAAGGAGGGAGTTCTGCTAGAAATGTTGATGATTTTGTCACACAAATATTTTGTAGTTAATTAATTTGATTATATAGTATTTTAAATATGTTATTTTAAGAATAAAATCAACATTTTCTATCGTCAGGCTGGCAATCCGAGCAAAATATTTGAAATTTAAAAGTTAATGTACTAAAATTGTGATTTTAGTCATGTAAGTTGACATGTTTGGCTTTTAGTCATGTAAGTTGTCAAAGTTTGGTTTTTAAATTGTAACTTGAGTTTTTTTATTATCTTACGTGGCTCATGTGACAAGAATAAAGCTTATATGACATACATTAATATTTAAAAAAAAAAAAAAAGGTGAAATGACAAAATTTTTCCTCATTTTGAAATATTGAGTGTCATATTGTTTTATTTTTTTATTAGATATATTTTAATTTGGGTAATATAAAATTTATTCTCTCCACGTGTTTCACGTAGGATAGACTCAGAGTAAATAAATCATATTCAATGATTTATTGGTTTTGAAAAAAAAAAAGAAGAAGACAATAACCAAAATAAAATCCAAGTTCTTTTATAAAAATCAAATTTTTATAACTTATATGATTAAAAACATATTAATTTACATAACTAAAATTGCAATTTTCGCTCGATACATGTGATCTACGAACTATCTGGTACACATGTTGAAGGTATATTTCTAACTCCAATTAAATGGCATTACACAATTTTATATACATACATGTGTGTGCATATATACTGTGCTCCGTTTGTACTTAATTTTTGGGGGAAAATTAGCAAATTCATCTCATAGGTTGTGAAATTTAGTTTTTGGGCGCTATATAAGTTGTCAAAGTTTGTTCATAGTAATAATTTTTTTTTTTTTCAGTTTTAGCTTTTGTTTTAGAACATTAACATGACGTATAATATTATCGTCACGTTCAATATTGATGGTTTGGTTCCGAATATTGATGTCATAATGTCTGACATGGATGTTCTGCTTAGTATCAAGTCAATATTGTCATGAAAAATTATTAAAAAGAAAAAAAAACTACTTATTGCACTAAAATCAAATTTTGATGTCTTATATGACCAAAAAATAAGAGACTTGTCAACTAAGAAGATGAATTTTTGCAATTACATTTTTATTAAATTATTTAATTTAATTAAAAGATTTGTATGACCACATTTAATATTATTTGTATGAATAAAAAGTAAATTATTACAAAAAAATCAAATAAAATAATACAACAAAAAAATGAAAAAAAATCATGTGGCTTTGGTGACGGATTTGATCGTGACAGATGATCCTAGCAGAAGCCTCCCAACTTCCACACTAAACCTATCATATCTAAGGAAAAACTCAACAAGCATCAATCTTGATAGCAACACTACCATATCCTTTGCCGGGCACTGCTTGTCGCCAGCCGTCGGATTCTCGCTTTCTCTCCCGTTCGACCAATAAACGTACTTAATTAACTTCTCCCCGTCTCCGACGAACCTATCAGGGACGAACTCGTTAGGGTTAACGAATATCTTGGGGTCCTTGGTAGCAATGGGTTGATATCCAAACATAATCTCCCCCTTTTTTATGACATACGATGCGTCGTGGCTCATGATCGTTATGTCCTCTTTAGCCTTGGCATATTGAGATGTGACAGGAGGCTCAATCCTTAAGGCTTCCCACACCACTGATTTGGCCAAGCTCATCTTGTTTAGCCCCGCTAGTGTTATCCCACCTTCCCCATTCACCACGGTACGGATCTCCTCGGCTAGCCGTCTCTGTAATTCTGATCCACCGGTTCCGACGTACTTTAGCAAAGCTGGGAATAAAATCTTGGTGCCACCATATGCATTAAACCCTGTAAGGAAAAGTAAGTTATGAGAAGCCTCGTCTCTGCTGATCCCGTCTTTCTCCGCCTCATCGAGTAACTCCTTGGCCGCCTTATCGAAGTCCTCTCGAACTTTTTCATAACCCGAATTCACAAGGAAAGAAGGCAAAGGGAATGTGTGGAGCAAGAGATCCTCCACACATTTTGGGAGGTACTTCAACCCTAATGTTATCAAAGGTGCAAGCTGCAAAAACAACCACTTATCAAGTTTGGCATTACCATCTCCCCCAACACTAGTATCATATGAGCTCTTATTAGCAAACAAACGGAATAAGAAATCGAAGGACATCTTATCACTAATGGGGTTGAAGTTTGCTTCCCCTTTACCAGATAACTCGGTCTCAAGATCGGTAAACAGCCTCGAAACCGAGCTCCGAAAAGTGGGGATGATTTCTTTGTGCAACCTCCCTAGTAATGACAAAAAGAATCCCTTGAGGATTTCATGCTTGGATTCCGAAGGATCAAGATAGGCACAAACGCGATATCCACCAGTAAAATGAGTTGAAGCCATGTAAGTGCCAATAAAAACGTTTCTCTTTTCGACTTTCGACGTGTCGAAAAGGATAGGGAAACTAACAGCATCAAGAAGAACGACGACTCTAGAATCTTTGGCATTGAAAGGGCCTGGAGGGCTGTTAACCCTAAAGACTGTGGAGTTGTATTTCTTGATTCGGGCCCGGAAGAACTCTTCCGGTCCCTGATTATAATAGTAATCGAAACGGTCCTTTATCGCCCCGAAAAGGGGCAAACCATAACTACCTGGGATTTCTTTTAATGGAAGATCTGATGCAGAAGGGTTTGCAGAAGAATAATAAGACATTTTGCTTTTGTTTGCCTTGAATCGAGATATATGGATATAACTGCGTGTGTGTGTGTATATATATATATATATATATATAATGTTTTCATTTCAAACCCATTTTTTTGAAAAGATATGACCAATTTAAGAAGTCCATGGTGGCTAGCTATTTTATGACATGCATGTTTTAAAATTATTACGACTCATTCAAACTAGAGCCATAATTATTTGAAAATTATTTCTAGCTAGCCAAAAAATTATTTTCAAAACTTAAATAACCATTAATTTAAGTGGTTAGAAATAATTTATTCGTGAAATGCCTTTGAGAAAATTCCATCGTTTTGATCTTTAAATTAGAAATATTCCTCATTTTATGATAAGTCAACTTCAAAGTTTTGAATTCGATCGTTTTCATTTTCTTTCGTTCTTAGAATCCATTTATTTTGTCAATTATAACCTTTCCTTTTCATTTATTAAAAAAATTTTGGGTTTTAAATATTTGTATTTTCGTCCTATAAATACAAGCATAGTTTCACTCGAACGAATTATGTAACTAAAGATAGATATTAATGGTCCTTTCGATTTTGAGTGAACCTCACATTTATTGATAAATATTCACAAAATTGGGGTAATGTCGTAAAGATATCATATAATTTCCGGGAAAAAATTTGTGTGAGACGGTCTCACGGGTCGTATTTTTTTAGACGAGTCTCTTATTTGGGTCATCCATGAAAAAATATTGTTTTTTATGCTAAGAGTATTACTTTTTATTGTAAATATCGGTAGGGTTGACCTGTCTCACAAATAAAAATTCGTGAGACCGTCTCATAAGATACCTACTCAAATTTCCGATTACAAGTCTCTTCAAATCGGCTCGAGAATACGAAATTTAAATATTTATGCTTCAAACCTACTTTTGATTTTGGATTTGTGAAAAGTTTAGCTTAGCCCCTATGGGACAAATAGACCATATTTTCATGAGTTTGTTTCGAATTTGGATTTGATATATTTGACTTCAAAAAAGCAGGTAAAAAGGGAGAATTGAATATTATTATTAGCAAAAACTTTGAATCCTAATTTCATATCGAATCTTGAAATCAAATAATAACTTTTTACAAATTTTAATTACAACTAAACTACGATAAATAAATAAAAACATATAAATACACTTTGGATTTTAATGCTTTTGACTAGGAAAAAGAAAACCCAGACGATATTTTCCGCTAATTAATAATTCTCATACTTGATTCTAGACGTTATAAACATTAAGAGTAGGTCTCTTGTGAGACGATCTCACGAATCTTTATCTGTGAAACAGATCAAACCTACTGATATTCACAATAAAAAGTAATATTTTTTAGCATAAAAATTAATATTTTTAATAGATGACCCAAATAAGAGATCCGTCTCACAAAATACGACCCGTAAGACTGTCTCATACAATTTTTTCCCAAACATTAATGTAGAATATAAAATCAATCGATATTTCAAAAATTAATAAGGTGCAAAAGCTAAAATTATTTTATGGAATTAATTGTTCCAAATCAAAACTACAAGTGAGCCACACCTCAAATATAACATAAAAATATCTATATATTGTCTGTAATATCTATATCATCGTCTTCGTCTTCGTTAAATTGTCATAGTGTTTTTTAGGTATTGGAAAAAAGCAAACTCTATTATGGTAAATGAATCTACTACATATAAATCTATCTCAATTTTATTCAAAATTAAGAGCAAAATTTTCCAATCTTATTTCAATTTAAATGAACACATCACTTCCAGTATATAAAAAATATTATAAAATATCATTAATCTGAAAATTAGATAAAATATTTATATTTAATATTAATTCTATATAATTATGAGAAAATTCAAAAAAAATTAGCAGTAAAATCTAAAAATTTAATGTAATTTCTAAATTTTTACACAAAAAATGTTTAACAACATGATATTTCAATACGTATGTCAAAGAATCGCAATAATATTATAAAAATTTCGGATGTATGTGGGAACTGAATGGCTACGCCAGATTAGGTAAATTTTTTAGACAGATAATATGTTTTTTAGATAGATAATATTTTTTTTAAGACGGTTTCATAAATCTTTATTTTTTATATGAGTTAATCATGTTTATATTTATAATAATAAGTAATATTTTTGACATAAAAATAATAATTTTTCAAAAATGATATAAATAAGATATATGTCTCGTAATTTTTTTTTATGTTAGATATATATACAAGTGGCAATAATAGATTTACACCTAATCAATAAATGTTATCAAGTAATTATTAGTATCTAGAAAACCTACCCAAATAATACCTAACCCAGGCCTAGCTCTTTATAATCAATTGGGCAACCAGGTAAAGTTTGGCAAAAACTTGTGTGAAACGGTTTAATGGATCGTATTTTGTGAGACAGATCTCTTATTTGGGTCATCCGTGAAAAAATATTACTTTTTATGCTAAGAGTATTACTTTTTATTGTAAATATCGATAGAGTTGACATGTCTCACAGATAAAAATTCGTGAGTCCGTCTACAAGAAACTTACTCGTAAAGTTATTACTTCCAATTTTGTGGCAAAGAATTTATTATTATTATTATTATTATTATTATTATTATTATTTTATTCTTTCAATTATGTTGTCCGAGTCAAATTTAGGAATCTTCCAATTCTATGGCCCAAGTAATTTTTTTTAATAAATCTGGAATATATTTTTTTTAGAAAAATCGGTTCATCATGTTTAGACCATTTTTTTCTGAAAAAGAGGAACCGAATTGAGTAAATCAATTTAATTAATTTGGGTTTTAAATAGAAATAAGTCATTTTGATTAATAATGAAATTAAATATTAGCATATAAATTAATTAAGTTAGAAAGTGCTAAGTAGTTACGTACGAAATTGTTTTTTTTTTTAAAAAAAAATTAAATAAAAATGAAGTTTTGTAAAATAAAATTGTGACAGAGATGCCGTTTATGAAGCCAATAGTCGATTAATTCGTACATTTTCTATTTTTTGGTCATGTTGATCAATTTAGGCTCTTGATTCACTAATTTGCATCTTTTTAATTTTAATCATTTTTTTTATAGGGCATTGGAAAATCCATGACACGTACGGACACCAAAATTGCTAACATGACACCAAAAATTGATGATATGTCTTATGTAATGTTAACACTCTGGTAAAATGGAATAAATTTGAAAAAAAATAGAAATTAGTGGATTAAAATAGTTAATTGAGTGAGAAATGGTTTTTTTAGAGAACCAAATAGACAAGTGCTAGTTTAAAAGTCAAATTTTTTTTTTTTGGGTTAAAAGAAAAAAATAAGTGTATGTTTGAAAAAGTAAAAAAAAAATGCAAATTAAAATGAATGATACTTGATAAGCACATTATTAGTACCTTATAATTTTTTTAAAAAAATATATATGGTGGTTTTAAATGAACAAAATTAAAATTTAAAGGGTAAAATCTAAATTTGAAATATAATATAAAATAGTTAAAATAAAAAAAATACAACGAGACATGTTTTAATTATGCCATTTACACATATTTTCGAAACAACTTTTCAAACAGTATTAATTATTTTTTCCAGGTGTCAGGGTGATGTTCTTATTTTCCATTTTAGTCATTTTTCGTGAAAATTATTTAAAACCGCTATTGTAAGGCTGAAATTGGGCAAGTATTAACTTTTGCTCGGACAAAAGCAGAAAAGAATTTCTTTATTTTTCGAAAATCCGTAAAAACAAGTAATTATACACTTAGAAATTAAAAAGACAACAACTTAACAAGAAGCATGGCAAACAAATTAAACGAGATACCTAAAAGTTTGAATCAAGCAGCTTTTGTCAAGGATTTGAAGGTGACCGATGACCCTAGAAGGAGCTTCCCAATTTCAACCTTAAACGTATCATACCGAAGGAAAAACTCAACAAGCATCAATCTTGAGAACAAAACCACCATGTCCTTGCCGGGGCATTGCTTGTTGCTAGTCGTTGGGTCATCGGTTTCTCTCCCGTTCGACCAATAGACGTACTTGATCAACTTCTCCCCGTGTCCGACGAACCTATCAGCTACGAACTTGTCGGGGTCGACAAATATCTTGGGGTCCTTAGTCGCAAGGGGTTGATACCCGAAAATAATCTCCCCTTTTTTTATGATATACGACGCGTCGTGACTCGTGATTGTTATGTCCTCTTTAGCCTTACCATATTGAGATGCAACAGGAGGCTCGATTCTCAAAGCCTCCCATACCACTGATTTTACCAAGCTCATTTTGTTTATCCCCGCTAGGGTTATCCCACCTTCCTCCGCCGCGACGGTCCGTATCTCATAGGCTAGACGCCTATGCAAATCTGATCCACCGGTTCCGACGTACTTTAGCAAAGCTGGGAATAAAATCTTGGTGCCACCATATGCATTAAACCCTGAAAGAAAAAGTAAGTTATGAGAAGCCTCGTCCCTGCTGATCCCGTCTTTCTCGGCCTCGTCGAGTAACTCCTTGGCCGCCTTATTGAAGGCCTCTCGAACTTTTTCGTACCCCGATTTCACGATGAAAGAAGGCAAAGGGAATGTGTGGAGCAGGAAATCCTCCACAACTTTTGGCAAAAACTTCAAGTTTAATGGCACCAAAGGTGCAAGCTGGAAAAACAGCCATTTATCAAGATTTGTGTTACCATCTCCAGCAACACTTGTATCGTACGAGCTCGTATTCGCAAACAAGCGGAACAAGAGGTCGAACGACATCTTATCACTAATGGCATTGAAGTTTGCTTCCCCTTTATCAGATAACTCGGTCTCAAGATCGGTGAACAGCCTCGAAACCGATCTCCGGAATGTAGGGATAATTTGCTTGTGCAACCTCCCTAGTAATGATAAAATGAATCCCTTGAGGATTTCATGTTTTCTTTCCGAAGGATCAAGATATGAACAAACGCGATATCCACCGTTGAAATTGGTAGATGGCATGTAAGTGCCCGTAAAAATGTTTCTCTTTTCGACTTTCGACGTGTCGAAAAGGACAGGGAAGCTAACAGCATCAAGAAGAACAACGACTTTAGAATCACGGGCATTGAAAGGGCCTGGAGGGCTGTTCATCCTGAACACTGTGGAGTTGTATTTCTTGATTCGGGCCCTGAAGAACTCATCCGATCCCTGCTTGTAGTAGTAGTCTAGACGGTCCTGAATCGGCCCGAAGAAGGGTAACCCATAGCTACCTGGGATTTCTTTGAATGGAAGAATTGATTCAGAAGGATTCTCAGAAATGTAAGAAGACATGTTTCTTTGGGCTTTGACAAACTTTCGGGCTTCAATTGGTATAATTGTCTATGAAAGATTGCTGAATTTGTGCATGTATATATAGCGCTTCTATTTCTAGCTTGAGTCATTTAAATAATATATATATATATATATATACACACACACACACACAAATTCAGCAATCTTTCATTATAAACACACACTCAGAAGCGGAGCAACATGATTCTTTACCCGGTCTTTAAATCGGGTGGCCCAAATTTTTTTTAAAAAAAATATATGTAAATTTTTTATAAAGTTAGAATAATATGATATTAGCTCGGGTAGATAAATTTAAAATATTAAAAAAAATTAGAGTTTAAAATTTCAGATTTTTGGCTCGGTCTCTGTAGTGAGACACTCACAATTATTTCATGCAGATCAGGATGGAAGGAGCAATAATTATCCAGGATAGAAAACTTCAATCGCTCTCAACAACAGTTGCTGTACAATTTAAGATTCGAATTACATTATTGTCATTAGTTATAATGGAAAATAAATTATTTATGAACAAATTCCACGTTTTATCATAAATTTAATATTTTATTTATAGTTTAATTTAAAAAAAGTAATTGATAATCCGACCAATCAAGACGAGTTGTACTAATTAAAATAATCTATAAAACCCAATTTGCTCTGTCCTGGTTTATATATCACCTCTCGTTCGTTGCAAGTGGCAACCCACGTCTATCACATGTTTATTGAAAGTATTATGTATTTTAAAATTTAAATCACAGCACATTATTGGACAATAATTCTATAAAACTTGATGGGCCCCGATAAAATAAAAATAAATATTGATGCTATCAGTGTGAGTCGGGTTAGATATAAGTAGGCGATCTACAGGAAGAGGATAAATGCCCGGTTGATGAAGATAGTATTCGGCATATTGACTCTGACTTGGACTATCCACTTAATATTCCGGATCATCCATGACCGGATCCCATATATGTTGTGGATGATATAGATGTAGAAAAATATCCAATCAGTTTTTATTTGAAAAGGCCATATACTCACAAAAATATCATTGCTTTCACGTGTTGGTGGAACTATTGAAGTATAACTTATATTATAATGATAAAAAAATTTTGCTAAAATTTTCGGATGGAATGGATAAATTTTGAGGATGGTAATTATATGAATAAATATCTATGTACGTATTTGTGTAATCTTCGTTTTTTCTTATTTTTTTAATACTCCCAAAACTTTATCTGCCAACACAATTCATGTTTAATAATGGTTATTACTTTGTGCATTCCTGTCAATTATCATATTTATATTTTTATGATTAAAAACATTGCTCAAATATATATATATATATATATATATATATATATATATATATATATATATATATATATAAACCCAGTATTTATACATAATTCTTATTCCAAGGGAATATTGTGATTGTTTTTAGAACGAAATAAACTATAATTCACATAAAATAAAATACAAGCAACAATTAAATTTGCTGTGCTTACCAAAATTAAATTAAGCAGAGTACCAAACCAAAATATCTAAGGAACCAACACATTATATTATAATATATTTAAAAAAATTCATAATTTACTCAAAATATCTTATAATATTGTTAAAAAATTCATAATTTACTCAAAATATCGAAAGTAACTGAGATGATTAAGAAAAATTCGCATATCAACAAAGTGAATCAATTGTTGAAGGGAAGTGGGTGCAACCACCTTGACTCACTCCGTCTATATATATACATATATATATATACATATATATATATATATATATAAATTAAATATTTCATTTTATATATTCAACAACATAAACGTGCCTTTGGATGTAACACGTCACCACGCTAAAAGATTCCGATCATCAAAATTTTAAATTATATCGAAACACTCCTGTTTTTATTTTAAAATTATTATTATTTTACTCTTAATATAAGTCGGATCAACTCATATCACAGATATAGATTCGTGAGATTGTTTCACGAAGGATTCATTGTATATCCATTAGATATATTTTATATAAATCTTGTAATTTTGTTTTCAAAGCCTTTTACACCGAGGCCTGATTTTTTGTTAAGACAACGCTAGAGGCGGTTTTATATGAGAACGGTAAACTGATACAAGGGAGGAAGACGACGCCAAAACCTCCCTAGTACAAGTAAACAACAATAAAGTTACAACAAATTCGAATCTAAGTAACAATAAGCGAGCAATGGCGTCTGGTTTCACAAACCAAGACTTCATATCTTACGTTCCATGAATAAGGCATAAACCAGGAAGGGATTGGAATCTTCACCGACCATGTCAACGCTTTAAAACTTTAACCTATGTGATCAGCTGGTTCAACCACGGGTTCAGCTAGCATGACGAGTGACGATTCATATTTTAGTCGAGTATAAACTTCTGACTTGCAATCAACAGATCAATAGCGTTTTTATGTTGGCATAACTCAGAGTAAAGGAACCAAGAGGACACAAGAAGAAACCATTGATACCTTGCATCACAAAGGCATCCTAGAATAAACTCACGTCTGCTGGAGGTCCATACACACTCTGCCATGAAAATGGTATGGTCCATTTACCAGCTCCACCGCCTGAACAAGATGAAATAGTTGAAGTGGAAAGGAAATTTCAATCCTGAACAAAGTAATCTACACGGAACAGTGCCACATAAAGAAGGGCAGAAAGAAATGGTCGATTGCATGTTAAGTTTAGCTCACCATCAATTTCATTCTGGCTCAGTCCCACAAGTTTGCTGGTTGCCTCCGCCAAATAAAAAGCTTCAGGTATATTATCTCCTTCGGAACAGTAACAAAGTAAGCAAGTGACTTTGATACCTTTAGCCTACCAAAATACAAGAATTGTTCAATAAATGATTTATTGTGTCAACATAGTTAAAAAATTGTCAAAGAAATGTAGAACTTTACAATTAAAGCATCAATAAAAATATGGAAGTTCAATGCCCAGTCCAACAATCCTACAAACTCAATTTTCAGCACTCAATTAAGTCAGTCTTGACTAATAATTTGCATGAAAGAAAAGTCCAACAAAAAAACAAACAAAGATCCATACGCCACTCCTTCGTATGTTTGGATATTTCACAAGATAAAAAAATTCTGTTTTTTTCTTAAGCCTGAAATAAAAGATTCTTCTGAAACACAAGAGATGTTTCACTCGAAATTAGGAGTTTCGAGTTATAAAATGAATCAATGGAAATGCTGGTTCTCAGATCAGATGGTCTAGATTAATATCAGAAAAGTGGAGAAACATGGTTTGTCATTGTCCTATGAAAAAAGGAAAATTCACAATTAACTGATGCTCACTAGAAAAGATATTAAACAGACATTGAGACAGATAGCCAACTAACTGTTGAAACAAAGTAGGACACATTGATCGTGCTTATTAGTAAAGCAAGCTAGAAGATTATTCAATGTCCAATAAAGTACATAAATCATTACCTTAAAGATGGAAAAAAGAGCAGCAAAAGGCAAACTTGGGTAGTAATCATCATCTCCTAGATCCTCAAGGAAAAAATCTTCATCAGGCATTGACCCCTCTTCAGCTAATTCATTCAGATACTTCCATGTGCTTTGAACAGGACTATAATCTTGCAGTCTATTCCACCCAAACCTTTCACAGTCATTGTCACTTCCATCCGTATTGGAACTAGATAAATAATGAATCTGCAAACCACTGATATAAATCACCATTGAATCAGTTAATTGGTTATAACATCAACGGAGAAAAGTAAATTAGTAGGTCACGAGTTAAGGAAGTGAATCCTTTATATTTCTCACTACTAACTAATTAACTATTTTCTCATGATCAAATGCGAAATATCAAAGGTTCATGAAACTAATTATTATTCAAAATTTTGTACACCATAGTTTTGTTAAGCAACACACATATTTCTACAATTCTAGGTCTCACTTAGTTTCAATCAGAAACGGTACATGCGGAACTTTTTAGCGAAAAAATCAAGATTTCATAGACATGATGTAAAATTCAATTACAAAGGGAAAAGCTGAAACCTATGTAGCACGGATACCTTTTTTTTTTTTGAAGTATCGGATACGGGTACGACACGATACGAATACGACACGCGGATACGCGTGTCAAATACGGCAAAATCCGTGTCGTTGACTTTTTTTAAGGTTGACCAGCCGGATACGTTTTGGACACGGCGAGGACACGCCATGGATATGACGTGGATATGTTTTTCAGATACGTTTGGGCAAAATTGTAAATATTAAAAAGTTTTAGGGGTTAATTGAAAAAAATATAATTTCTAGGGACTAAAAAGAAAATAATTTAAAATAAATTGGGCTGGGCTTTTAAATCCCTAAATACATTTGTCTGTCTCTTTCATTCTATTTCTGCTCAAGCGGCTCTTTCATACATTTGCGTTTTTATATTTTGTACTTAAGAAATTATGATTAATGAAATATTACATCTATCTCTATAATTTTTACTTTTCAATACTAAATTTATATAAATATAAATATATATAATATTTATATATATTTTAATGACTGTCGTATCCTAGCCATATCGTGTCTTATATTTTGAAAATTTGATGTATCGCCGTATCCGTATCGTATTCGATACGATACCCGTACCCATATCCATGCAACATAGGCTGAAACTGAAACAAAATTTATGGAAATAATGTAATCTACAGATCTATCATAGCAAGGTCGTATGAAGGGCTTATGAATCAGTTAAATCATCCATGACTTCATTTGCAGTAAATTATTAAAAGATGGGTCCTCCAGAAAGTTTAACTTTCAAATGAAGCTGATCTTATTTCCAACTAGGGAGCTTTCAAATTCATAATATTGCATCATTTAATAAATTAAACCTGAACCCAACTTTTAGCTAAAAACCTTAAATACTATACATTTGGGTAAGTAGTTTCATTAGTTTTTCACTTTATCTGTCCTCTGTGCAGCTTTGATCATCATGTTTATAGAAGAGCAAAACATCATAGCCACATAATGCAGCAAAATGTCCACATAAACTTTACCTAAACTACACAAACATATAAAAGTAGTATGAACTTCATAAAACTTATATCCTCTACGTTTTCTATGGCTTCTGAAAACATTTACCTTCACCATGCCATTGCCATTTACATTTGTTAAATAGCTTTTTCAAGGTCATTCTCTCAGCAGAAAAAAACATAGTTAACATGATACAAAAGAATCAAGACAAAAAAAACAGCGAACAGACCAGACGTAAGGACCGTAAAATTAAGTTTACCTAGGATTCGCCAACGTGTTAAAGTAACAATGAATCACAATCTATACCTTGACATGTCAACTCTTTTCCATCTCCCAAAATCCAAGCTGGAGAGTATGATAACATGCTTCTTTCCATTAGAAGCAGCGAAGCTTGCCATGTTCTTCGCGTAATCGATCATCATACCCTGTTGCACAAGTCATTGGATATACAGTTACGTCCAACAAAAAATCCAGAATTAATGCACTAGATCAATCTTATTCGACAACCCATATGCATAGATCAATCAACTAAACTTTAAAGATTAAATAAATCAAATAGCATCAAATATTAGTTCATAACTAAAACAAAAGTTCTCTACCTTGATAACAGGAGAGCGTTGCTGCACAAGTGTTAACCCACTAGACGATGATTCATAAGCTACCAAATTCAGGCAAGAATGAAAAAAGTTGCAACATTCAGTATTTCCACTAAACAAGACAAATTCAGCAAAATACATAAAAACGAAAATAGAATTAACACGTGTTGACAGAGCAATAAACCCATAAAGAAAACAATATAAAATTTGGAAAAAAAGAATACCTTCGAGAGGGAGAGCGAGGTCCCCACCAGGCGAAGCAGTATAAGCATCATTGCCAACACAAGGCAGCACATTGGGATCGTCCAAGTAGCCGATTCTATCCGCTTTCAGCGACGATATTAGCAAATCCACAGCCAGCTGCCCAACGTTTCCAATCGATAGCGCCGGCTGCAAAGTTCAGAAAAGACAAAACCTTCAAGTAAATTTAGAAAAAATAAATAAATAAATAAACGAATTCTTGAATCGTACATCGTACCAGAATTAAAGTGGAGCAATTAGGGTTCGCTTGCTTCCCTTCTTCGAGACAGAACTCCATTTTCATAAGCTCGGGGGTGCTTGTGCACGAATTTGCGGCCAGTCGAACTGTTTTCAGTATTAGAAATCTTGATGAAGAAGCCAGCGATGTATGATAGACCAAGTAAATCGAAGTCTTTGACCGAAGTTTTAATATACTATGAGATGACCTAACAATCAAAACAAACATAAAAAGAAAAATAAGTTTAAAATAATTACGAATTATTCGATTTATTATATAAAATAATTTTTGACATATTTCAGAGCAGACAAAAACTTGTGTGAGATGGTCTCACGGGTCGTATTTTGTGAGACGGATATCTTATTTGGATCATTCATGAAAAATTATTACTTTTTATGCTAAGAGTAATATTTTTTATTGTGAATATCGATAGGTTTGACCCATCTCACAGATAAATATTCATGAGATCGTCTCAGAAGAGACTTACTTAGAAAAAAAACCTTCAGATTCAAGACGAATTCCTCCTCCAATTTATTTTTTTATTAAAAATATTCTTTTTTTTATTTATAAAAAATATCGCAAAAACAATTATGATAAATCTGTAAGTCAGTTTCTTGTCCCCTTTTCGAAAATTTCAAAATATCTAATATCATTTTACATTAGCATATAACTAGTACATAAAAAATAATTGATTATTAAATTTAAAAGTAACAAAAAAGTTTAAGTATCTCTTTTGTGAAACACTCTCACGAATCTTTAACTGTGAGACGGGTCAATCATACCGAAATTCACATTAAAAAGTAACATTCTTAGGTAATACTTTTTCATGGATGACCCAAATAAGAGATCCGTTTCACAAAATACGATCCGTGATATCGTCTCACACAAGTTTTTGCCAAAAAAATTTTGTCTAAGCTTCTACTATTTTTTTTTTTTATGTATTTTTCCGGGTGAAAGAGGAAATTGTTTCACCATTTTGGGCCATCGGACACATTAATGTCTTGGTAAACTAACAAGCAGGTGAAGACATGGAGTTGTGTGAACTAAGTGAAGAGTATGGAGTACATTGGGACATACTAGCCCAAGTGATTCCAGTACCAAATTGAAGAATGCAAAATGCTTCCAAGCATTCTAGAGATTACTTGGTACAATTATCTAGAAATTACTAGTATATTCTTTCTAAGTACTTACTTTGTAGAACACTTTAGAATAAGATAAAATTGTTTTTCTCTAGAATTTTCCCTTTTAAATTTCATATCCAAAGAATATATTATGGATGGTTCTAGAGAAATAATAGGATTAGACCGATCTTAACTTAAGCTATACGGTGAGTACTATAAATAGTTCTCATTTCATGGGTTACCATCCAAGTTTCAAGTGTTCAATCTATGCGAGTCTTTCTAAATCTCTCTTGTATTATTATTGCCTCAATTTATTACCTTTCGGCTAGCATTGATTTATTCAACCTCAATTTCAAGCTTCATTTCATAGGAAAACACACATTCAGGAGACACGACGAGTTTGGAGATAGAAGCTGTATATTAAAAAAATTATACATCAATTTCAAGCTCTACCTCAAATAAACTCTCGATAGTTATATTATCGGAAGATCCATTCAATATGTACAAAAAAAGTTCTAATTCCAAACTTCAAGATCTTTAAATAATGGAACTGTAGGTTAGGTTAGAGAGAGTGCTGAAAATTCCGTACTTCAAGATCTTTAAAAAAAACACATGTTTTAGTCGAAAGATGGGAGTGCAATATAGGCACTATGTAAACCATTGTTTATCATTTTTCTCTATAAAATTTATATTTGGGAACTATACCTAATACTCCTTCAGAGAGAGTCTCCGCCATTATTGTCATGCCGGCCTGAAAATATTTTTCTTCTTCACAAAAGTTTTGCACCACTGAATCATTTGAAACATCATTTAATCTTACCAAATAGAAGGCCACATCCTTCGGTACATATTCTGATAATGGCACATCTTCACATGGTGAGCCTTATAAAATTTTATTGAACTCTGACATCCTCCGATATCGACTTCCATCTCATGATATCAATGCGGTCTCCATCCACAACCATATACCATGCATCCATGAATCCACTACGGTAACTTCCTACACATTTGGAAGCACAGTAACAATCCTTCTTGTATAACATACATCAACACATAATGACAAATGATCCAATCCAATCAAAGGACATTTTGTAAATTTGTTATTACAACAAAATGTTGCCCGCATGTGGTAGCTTCCAGATTATTCAAGGTCAGGCGACATTTTGTATTGGTAGCAAATTTACAAAAATGTTATTTGATTGGGTTGGGCCATTTATCATGATATGTTGGTATACGTTAAAGTATTACTAATATAAAAATAAAGGACTCATAATTAAGAAAGTGCATTTGTATATGGAAAAAAAGTAACGGGAAGACTTTTTTTTTTTTTTGTGCCATGAATGACACAAAAATTGATATGGGAATTATTCATAAGGACTGTAAAAGATGTTTTTGCTAACATTCACCAAGTGGCGATCATTTTTGTTATCAATATGTTAATGTTATTTCTAATGCAACTTATCACCTTTTGTGTTAGGAGTTTCTAATACGAGTTTCCTATATAGAAATTTATAATGAAGACATTATTGACCTTCTTGCTGAGAAAAATCAAAAAGTTGAAATTTATGAGAGCTTGTTGGCAATTTATGGATACAAAACTTAATATTGTAACAAATTTCTTTTCATGCACAAAGGCTTTTATTTGTTTATTTGTTTTTTCGCTCTCCAGTGTGAAGTAGTATATGTTGCACGTGGAGAAGGTTTGATGTCCATAGTGCAAATGAAAATAAAATTAATTCAGTCTTTTTACTTTTTGTATCAATTACATATATTCATTTATTATTTTTGCAACTAGTATGCACTTTGGTCGCATGAAAATGAATGCTCACAGTTGCATCTCACACACTATTTAGGGAATGATATGATGTATTCTTTGAATTTACCGATGTCGTGTTTATGAGTTGTTACTAGCGTTTGTTATTGAGATGTATGCTTTATACCTCTCATTTTATCTAATTGGTGTATTTGTCACGAGACATGTAATTGAAAGCAATCAAAAGGACACCTACTCCAGATGGTTCGAATTCTGATGATGTTATTCGAGTCTTTGTCTTGGTTTGTAATGTTAAATTCCATTTCCCCATTTGACACAATATAATATAATTTTTTGCATAAAATGAATGATTTATCTTTATGTCCCTCACTGCTCTGATATTTTTTGAAAAACCACAATGTATTTTTCGAAATTATCTTGAATTATTTCCATTGTATTGAATTTAAGTTTCATTATTTTGATTTTCATTTTATGATACATATCAATTTGTATTTTATGTTGCCATTATTGTTGTTGCTTGTCTAATTTCTTCATTGTAAAACTAGGTTGACTTAGTTGGATCAGAAAGAGTAGCAGAAACTCAGGTTGGTGGAGTTCGTTTGAAGGAAGGAGAACACATTAACAAGAGCCTAATGGTTCTCGGTTATGTTATCAACAAACTAAGCGGGGATGGAAAGCAAAGAGAGTTGAAGATGTATTTCAATGTAAACATAATGAAAAATATATATCAACCTCTCTAATTTCTTATGCAGATTTCACATTCTCTCCGCTCAAGATTGGAGCGTGTGACATCCAGCATTGTTTAATAATTTAACATTGAAAACAATAAGTTTTGTAGTACAATATCCAGTAAACCCAGTCTTTTTCATAAAAGAAACATTGTCTCTACTATATAGAAGTCCAAAATAGATGAAGTGCGGAAGTGATTACAATCAAACTTAAATAGTTAAAAAAAAACAAAAATTTGGGGATTGATTATCAGCCCCATGACATCTCTTGTTCATCATCATCTAGTTGTTCTTCATTCTTATTTGGGGGGAGAGTAAGTGCGAGTATTTTGTAAAATACTCAAAAATACGAGGGCCGATTGATCATAATGAACAACAAACATACATATATATTTATACG
Source organism: Primulina tabacum (assembly GCF_025594145.1). Lineage (NCBI taxonomy): Eukaryota > Viridiplantae > Streptophyta > Magnoliopsida > Lamiales > Gesneriaceae > Primulina > Primulina tabacum. The sequence goes on from NC_134557.1 coordinate 41,739,838, forward strand.
ATTCAGAATATAAGCATGTAAAATATGAATTAGAACAAAACAAAACAAATGACATTGAAAATCATATTATTTTCTGTGGTTAACAGATCATTCCCTAATTTAATCCTCTAAGGGCAAGACCATGCTAACGATTATTGTATCTCATTGCTTCATGTTCATAACAAAACTTATCAAATATCAGAAATTCTCTTACCATTTCAAATATAAATCATAACAGTGTCTTCAATTAATTTCAAACATGATTTTTAATGCAATGATCATATCGAAGCAAATATTAAATTGAAAGAATATATCACGTCATCGAATGTTCAAACACATACATATATATTTTAAAACCATAAGCACACTTGCACTAAAATGTTTAAAACGGGAAAGGAACTTGATGTTGGTTGCTCAAATTCTTTGCCCAGATATTCCTGAAACTGCTTCAAAGCAATCTACTTTTGCTACTCTAATATGACACTTTCTTCTTGCTCGAAAATGGCTGGAACTTGGACAAATTCCTTGCTTAAAATGGACAGCACTTGGACAATGATTTTGCTCAAAAAAATACTGCTAAATGGACAGCTCAAAAATATAGAGAGAAGAATTGCTTTGGTCTGGCTTTCTCTCTTGATCTAAGCCACTATTTATAAGGGAGCTTGAGCAGCTGAAACACCGCCTCTTTATGGTCATTACAACCCTCTTTTGCATTAAACAACCATAATAGTGATGTCAATGTTGGAATTATTTTGTGGGCTCACATAATTTAATTAATTGTACATGGACAAGTTATCTAATAAAGGACCCAATAAAGTGATCTAATTAATTATGAGTTTCCAAAGTATTAAATAAATTGGTATGGTCCACCTTATATGTAGAAGCCCAGCCCAATTAGGTCTTCTATGATGGGTTGAAGACTGCTAAGGTTATATAAGGTTATGGTCTCCAAGGCACAGCGAAGATAACACAGAATATATACGGCGCTCATATTCTAGATCTCTCTCCTTCTCCCATCAAAGGCAAGAATAAGGTGGTCGATTCTCTGTTGCCTTGAAAGATCCATAACTCTGACGCTAGATCAATCAATGGATTCTGGTACGTGTTTACTGTTATTCATATTTTTTGATAATTCGACATGAATTCCTGGCGTGTTGTGATATATGGATTTAATCACATGCTTTATAGATTTATTTTATTAAATCTCCAACAAGTGGTATCAGAGCCACGCTCATGTTGAATTATGAGAATTTTTTTTAATTGATGGATCGAAACAGAAAAGTACGTTTTATTCCCAGATCTGAGGCGATTTTCTAATCTATAAAATTTTGGATTCAGATCCGATTTTTTTAAATAAAAAAATAAATTATTTTTTTTCTGAATTTTGAATCTGAATAAATTATGTTCTTTGGATCTAGTATTTTCGAATTTACATCCAAAATTCATATTAATTTTCGAATTAAAAAAAAAATCGAAAATCTAAAATTCGAATTTTCGGATTCTGGGATAGGCCGTCGGATTCATGGAAAATCGGACGTCGACAGCCGATTTTCGGCGGCGACTTCTGAGGCGTTTTGTTCGCAACACTCTGGCGCTCATATCCATACCATATATTGATCGAAAATCTCCGCGGTGTGATTGTATTGTGACCTGAATCTCGAAACTCTGGCCGCGCGAGTACCGTCAGTTTTTGGTAGATTCCGATCGATTTATGGCTGATTGTTGGTCGGAGATGGTAGGGTAGTGGTCGGCCGTGATAAGGGTACTTCTGGTAATGGTCGCCGCCGAGTGGTATTGCCGGAGAAGGTGGCGGCGCCGGTTACGTATTGTTGGGTTAGGGTTATGTCGAATTTTGGGATTTTTTGGTGACTTAAGCCCTTGTTGGTTATCCAAATTTTGAAATCCAGAATTTTGACTTTTATTAAATTTTGACTTCCGCAATTCTGATTTGTGAAAATTAAATTCGACTAATTCAAAATTTAATTGCATGAAATAAAATTAAAATGGAATTATTCATTATTTTATCGTCTTTGTTTATTTCGATAAAATATTTGTGGATAAATAATTATGAGGTGCAAATATTTTATTTCTTGCAAATTTGGTCTTCATGCTTTATTTGGCTCAATCAAAGTTAAACTAATATATTGTATCTCAAATTTGGTTAAATTTAAATTTCATGTTGATAAAGTGATTTTTTTTAGATATGTAGATATTGTTCAAGTTCAAAATAAATTGTGCTTCAATTTATGCGAAAATAGTCGGCCCAAAGGAAGACTATTTTTTGGCCAAATTTCAAACACAATAGATGATTTTAAAGTGCATCTAGATCTATGCGGAAATTAATCGACCCAAAGGAAGATTATTTTTTGACCAGATTTTAGATTCAATATATTATTTTCAAGTGCATTTATATCTATGTGAAAAATAGCCGGCCTAAAGGAAGACTATTTTTTGGCCAGATTGCAGACTTAAAAAAAATTGTGTTTATATTTATGCAGAAAATAATCGGCCCAAAGGAAAATTATTTTTTGGTCGGATTATAAGCACATAATTATGTGGTCTTAAAGCGTGTCAAAACTATGCAGAAATTAATCGGCCCAAAGGAAGATTATTTTCTTGCCAGATTGTAGACACATTATATGATATTAAATTGTGTTAAATTTATGCGGAAAATGATCGGCTCAAAGGATGATCATTTTCTGGCCAAATTTTTGTACAATATGTGGTACTAAATATGTGATAATTTCGGATTTATCCATGCATGCAATTGTCGGTCCAAAGAAAGGCATATTGTTGGCCGGATTTATTATCAATATTTAATAACCATGATGTTTGAGTGTACCACTTACAAATTGTTATTTTTTGTCCAAAGACTAAATATCAATGTTGTGCTAGGTATTTTTTTATGGGCCCACCACCAGCATGCTTATATTTTGTGATTTATTTAATTCAAATATATGCAGGACCATATTTATTGTGAGTTTTTTGTTCTATTTTGTCATAGCATCTTCTATATCTGTCAATCTGAACAACATTCCAGTACTTAATGGCTCAAACTTCAAGAAATGGAAAGAGCATGTTATGATAGTGCTCGGCTGCATGGATTTGGACTATACGTTAATGGAAGATCATCCCGCACTTTTGACCAGTTCAGGAACTGCTGATCAAAAGGGTTCTTTGGAAAAGTGGGAGTGATCAAATCGCATGAGTGTGATGATTATGAAACATTCCATTCCAGATAATATAAGGGGTGCAATTCCCGAAGAAAATGATGCTAAAAAGTTCCTTACTCAAATAGCAGATCGTTTCGCTGCAAACGAAAAGATCGAGACAAGTACTATTCTGAATAAACTTGTCTCCATGCGGTACAAAGAGAAAGGGAACATAAGGGAGTACATAATGGAAATGTCAAATCTTGTGACTAGACTAAAAGCATTCAAGTTGGAATTGTCGGAAGACATAGTCGTGCATTTAGTCTTGATCTCTCTGCCTGCGCAATTTAATCAATTCAAAATAAGATATAATACCCAGAAGGAAAAGTGGACTTTGAATGAACTTATTGCGCAATGCGTTCAGGAGGAGGAGAGATTGAAATAAGATATGATTGAAAGTGCTCACTTGGATGCAAATGCATCATGCCATAAGGAAGAGGAAGAAGATCATGAGGAAAGTGACAAGAAGCGCCACGAAGAGCAATAAGATAGGCAAAAGCAAACATGAATACGTTCATGAATTTTTACAATGATTTGGAAATATGAGTAGGTCTCGAGTGAGACGGTTTCACGAATCTTTATATGTGGAACGGGTCAACCCTATCGATATCCACAATAAAAAGTAATACATTTAGCATAAAAAGTAATATTTTTTCATAGATGACCTAAATAAGAGATCCGTCTTATCTATTTCAAGTAACATGAACCGTCGCATAAGGCAATTCATGTCATTTTATTCAAATGCATTACAGATATTATAGTACTAGTGAAGAAGAAAACACGGAAAACTACCATCGTATACATTATATCTACCATACTTTTGTAACATGCGTACTTTGTGGCTTCATTTTGTTATGTATGGAATAATTTTTTTCCCTATTTCAACCATAATATTTTATTTTCTTTGGTATTTATCTATATCGGCCACTTTACGAATGTTTAATGTTGCCCGTAAAATATATTTCATTTTTTATGTCATAAATATACTGTGTATAAATAGGCACATGTACACTAACAAAAATATATTTAAAAACATAATCAACCAACTTCTCTTAATTAGTTATTTTCATTTTTCACTAAGACAACTAACTAACTCAAGGCTAAAATTTTTTAACTGATGAAATTAATGACAGATGATACCCTATGGATGGGCCCATTACCCTTGGCCCATCCCTAGCCCAAACGGAAGACAAGCCCATCAAGGGCCCATGTATTCTCCTATAAATACCAGGTTTGAGTGTTCAGTTATTGAATTCAATATATTGTTTTCAGCAGCACCCTTAGCTGCTCCCCCCAGATATCCTCAGTCACTGACTTGAGCGTCGGAGGGGCTACGCCAGGACACCCTCCTGGCCCCCTTTAACGGTCTTTTTCGTGATTTCAGGCTCAGGATAATTTCAAAACCCTGCGTCTGTATTAGTGACACTTGCTGGGAGCGGACCCTAAATTTCCCGTGAGTATCACTTGGCGCCGTCTGTGGGAACACTTGAGTTGAGGCGTAGAGATGGTAGGCAAGAAAGGAAGTAGAAGAGCTACTACCTCAGCATCATCGCGTCCTCGGAGGGGACCCGAACAATCTCATGTTGAGACAAGACAGGAACAACCGCGTCTTGAGACGAGACATGAACAACCTCGTCAAGAGACAAGAACCGAGCAGCCCCTTCACGAGACAAGGGTCGAGCAACCCCGTCCCAATGAGAATGTGGGGAGCTTGACCCTAGAACAGTTGGGACAATTTATCACCCGGACAGTGGATGAGGCCATAAAGAGGAATCAAGAGCCTAGGTTTGCAGAAGAGCAGGCCGCTCGCCAGGAGCGAGAGGAGAATGTGGAGGGTAGTCAGAGTAGGGTAGAGGAGATGCGACCCCTCCCCAGTGAGGAGAATCCGGAGATGGAGGAGATGTGGAGGGAGATACGGATGATGAGGCAGCAGTTGGGAAACAGAGCTGCAGCGCCCAAGAAAGAAAGTCATTTTTCCCTCGCCATTTTGGAAGAGGGGCTTCCTCCAAATTTCCGACAGTCAAACGTTGGAGAATATGATGGACATACGGACCCCGAAGAACACTTGGGGAGGTTTGAGAATGCGGCTCTGTTGCACCAATATTCGGATGGAGTCAGGTGCAGGGTGTTTCTGGGCACGTTGGTGAGGTCAGCCCAGCAGTGGTTTAACACTTTGCAGCCCAGCTCTATACGTTCTTTTGAGGACTTCTCAGCTGCCTTCTTGCACCGATTTGCTAGCAGCAAGAGGTACCAGAAAAATTATTTGAGCATGTTCGTGATGAAACAGCAAGAGAATGAAACTTTGCAAGAATTTGTCCAGCGTTTCAACAGTGCAGCGCTGGAATACCAGCGGCTACCCCTGACATCATGATAAGTGCCTTCACACAAGGACTGAGGGGAGGGGAGTTTTTCAAGTCGCTGGTCAAGAAGCCTCCTTTGAGCTATGATGATCTGTTGGCTCGAGCTGAGAAATATGTAAACTTGGAAGATGTCCAACGGTACAGAAGGATGGAGAGCCGGCCCGGAGGAAGTAGAGTTGAGGGAGCGGAGAAGGGAGGAAAGAAGAGGGGTGCGGGGGAAAGAGAGGAAGACAGAACTAGTAGTAGAAGACAATTCTCATCCCATGTTCCCCTAGATAGGAGTCGGGACGAGGTGATGGAGGTGAGGGAGCCCGCGGGGAGGTGGGAGAAGTCGCGAAGGGTTGGGTGCAGTGCTAGATTGCCTTCACGGGATAGACGAGAAGGATCCTCATTAAGGAGTCGACAAAGGTCTCGCTCGCCCCCTAGGCGTGGTCAAGGCCCTCCATGGATAAATCAGAGGATGGGTGAGCAGAGAGGGGAAGGTGGATGTCAAGATGTCCCTCAGGAGCTCGTGGAACCGAGGAGGGGAATGAATGAGGATAACCACCCTACGAGAGGAATGATTCATATGATCTCGGGGGGTGCTACTGATGGAGACTCTGGGCGAGCTCAGAAGGCACATGGGAGAAGGTTGAAGAACTTTAAGATATCTAGGGGTGCAGACTTACCACAAGACCCCGTCATCAGCTTTGGGCCGGAAGACCTCCGAGGCGTTGTGACTCCACATAACGATGCCTTGGTGGTGACGGCCACCATTGCCAATTATGATGTGGCGAGAATATTTATTGATAATGGAAGCTCCATGAACGTCTTGTTCAAGAGCACGTTGGATCAAATGAAGATGGGAGAATTTGACTTTGAGCCGGTATCCAACCCGCTGTATGGGTTTGCAGGACACGCCATCCCGCCTTTGGGTCAGATTGTTCTTCCCCTATCCTTGGGGACTGATCCTCGGCGAGTAACAAAGATGATAGCCTTCACTGTGGTAGATACCCCATCAGCATATAATGGAATCATAGGGTGACCATCCCTGAAGGATTTCAGAGCCGTAGCTTTCACTTATCATCAGAAGCTTAAGTTTCCTGGGGGAAAAGGAGTTGGAGTCTTGTGCAGGGACCAAAATGCCGCGCGTCGATGTTGTGGGGGGGTAGTGAGGGAGAAGGGGAAAAGAGCGCGTGTAGAGGTTCACATGATTAAGAGAGGAGGAAGTGAGTGACTTTGTCCCAGGGAGGTATAAAAGGAGCATAAAAGTTGGAGAAAGCGCAGGACAAGGCTTCAAAGAGACCCTGAAGTGCTTACCACCTCAGAAAATATTACTCTTGAATTTATTGTTGATGTATTTCATCTTTGCATTTTCCCATGTAATCAGTTGGAATTCAATAAAACCAAGTTCTTATATTAAGTTCATGGATGTTGTTGTATTGTGAGGATGAAATAAATTTTATTTTCCTGTTAAGGCATCGCCTAGCAGAGGAGCAGAGTTGGGGTGGAAGAAAGATTTTATTTTCCTGCTAAGGCATCGCCTAGCAGAGGAGCAGAGTTGGGGTGGAAGAGAATTTTTATTCTCCTGCTAGGGCATCGCCTAGTAGAGGAGTTAGAGGGCGGGGGTGGTGAATTTTTATTTTCCTGCTAAGGCCCGGCTTAGCAGAGGAGTTAGAGAGTGGAGGTGTTGAATTTTTATTTTCCTGCTAAGGCCCGGCTTAGCAGAGGAGTTAGAGGATGAAGGTGGTGAATTTTTATTTTCCTGCTAAGGCCCGACTTAGCAGAGGAGTTAGAGTGTGGAGGTGTTAAATTTTTATTTTCCTGCTAAGGCCCAGCTTAGCAGAGGAGTTAGAGGATGAAGGTGGTGAATTTTTATTTTCCTGCTAAGGCCCGGCTTAGAAGAGGAGTTAAAGTGTGGAGGTGTTGAATTTTTATTTTCCTGCTAAGGCCCGGCTTAGCAGAAGAGTTAGAGTGTGGAGGTGTTGAATTTTTATTTTCCTGCTAAGGCCCGGCTTAGAAAAGGAGTTAGAGGCTGAAGGTAGTGAATTTTTATTTTCCTGCTAAGGCCCGGCTTAGCAGAGGAGTTAGAGTGTGGAGGTGTTGAATTTTTATTTTCCTGCTAAGGCCTGGCTTAGAAGAGGAGTTAGAGTGTGGAGGTGTTGAATTGTTATTTTCCTGCTAAGGCCCGGCTTAGCAGAGGAGTTAGAGGATGAAGGTGGTGAATTTTTATTTTCCTGCTAAGGCCCGGCTCAGCAGAGGAGTTAGAGTGTGGAGGTGTTGAATTTTTATTTTCATGCTAAGGCCCGGCTTAGCAGAGGATTTAGAGGATGAAGGTGGTGAATTTTTATTTTCCTGCTAAGGCCCGGCTTAGCAGAGGAGTTAGAGGATGAAGGTGGTGAATTTTTATTTTCCTGCTAAGGCATCGCCTAGCAGAGGAGCAGAGTTTGGGAGAAATTAAATTTTATTTTTCCTACTGAGGCATCGCCTAGTAGAGGAGCAGAGTTTGGGAAAAAAAAAATTTATTTGGTTTGTCGATAACGAAAGATGTTTGTCGCTGCGAAAATTACGGGGATCGACCATTCGCAAGGGAATAGATCAAAATTCTCAACGTACTGGACGAGCGCTCGATGCGTTGGGCGAGCGTGAAGAGGCGAGCGAGTGGCTGCGGGCTGAGCGGGTGTGCGAGGCGAGATGGGGGGCGGTGGACGAGCAGGCGCACTTGGGCGAGGGTGGAGCGGCGTGAGGCGTGCTAGGGGCGCCGGGCGAGCGCTTGACTGGGCGAGCGTGGCGCTCGGAGGGGACGAGCGCTTGGCTGGGTGAGCAGGCGTTCTGGGGGCGCCGGGCGAGAGCTTGGCTGGGCGAGCGTGGTGCTCGACGAGGGCGAGTGCTTGGCTAGGCGAGCGTGGGCGCTCGGCTGGGCGAGCTTAGGCGAGGGGGCGAGGTGGCGAGGGCAAAGCTTGGGCGAGGTGCTGGCAGGCGAGGGGGCGAGGGGCGAGCATGGCGAGGGGCTGGCGTGTGGGCTTGGGCGAGCTCGGCTGGGCAGGGAGACGGCGAGGCAGGCGAGGCGGGCGTGTGGGCCTGGGCGAGCGTAAGCAGGGCACCCAGCAGGGCGAGCGGGAGGATGGCGAGGCGCGGCGCGCGGGGCTGGGTGCTTGGGCGAGCGAGGGGCTTGGATGGGCGCTCGGCAGGAGACGAGGGGCAGGGGGCTCGGCTGGGCGAGCTCGGCAGGGCGAGCGGGAGGATGGCGAAGCGCGGCGCACGGGGCTGGGCGCTTGGATGCGTGGGGCTGGGCGAGCTTGAATGGGGTTTCGGCGAGGGTAGCGAGGCGATGACTCGGGCGTGGGGGGGAGAGCTGATGAACGAATTGAAGAGAAAACTATAACAAGATTGCGATATGATTTAATTTGTTTCGAAATCTTTGGAGACTGACAAACGACCGGAAGAAAATACACAACTCGTACCCGGTGACCCGAGGACAGCACATCTAATCGAACTTTGAACCTACGATTCAGTTCGACTCGGGAGGGGGAGACTGGTGATACCCCATGGATGGGCCCATTACCCTTGGCCCATCCCTAGCCCAAACGGAAGACAAGCCCATCAAGGGCCCATGTATTCTCCTATAAATACCAGGTTTGAGTGTTCAGTTATTGAATTCAATATATTGTTTTCAGCAGCACCCTTAGCTGCTCCCCCCAGATATCCTCAGTCACTGACTTGAGCGTCGGAAGGGCTACGCCAGGACACCCTCATGGCCCCCTTTAACGGTCTTTTTCGTGATTTCAGGCTCAGGATAATTTCAAAACCCTGCGTCTGTATTAGTGACACTTGCTGGGAGCGGACCCTAAATTTCCCGTGAGTATCAACAGATAACACCACGATGAGATCCCGTGGCAATATTAACTGAATAGAGTCCTGTCGTCTACTGAGTATGGCCTTTATCTAAAGGTTGGTGCAATTTTTAGAGAATATGACCACAGCTTTCCCTACTCTCCGTTTGATGATCATGACTTTTTTTTTATTTAACCACACTTTTGATGGTTGGAGTGTTCTGTTGGTCCCACATGTAGCATCTTGACATAATAATATGAAAATAAAGTATAAAATTGGACACAAAGATTTACGTAAAAAACCCCTAAAAAATTTTAGGATAAAAAACCACATGCAAGATAAAAATAATTTCATTTAATATTTTATGGTATATAATCACTCACCATGTTTCCAAAGATAATACACATTCTCTTATTACATGAGAACAAAGCACACCGTAAATATTATAGAACTAAGTATTCAAATTCTATGAGAGAAGAAGAGTTGAGAACGAGATAGTAAGATATCAATTGGTGCATCTATTTATAACCGAGCTTCATGGTGTGAAACTGTGTGCATCTATTGACAAACTTAAAGAAACGTGTTTTTTTCCTCTGCCACCAACCGTGTATGGAGGATATCAATCGAGAGTTGATAGGTTTAATTGAAAAACAGCCAACTGGTTTTTTCCCTCCAACTTCTGAGGAAGTGGAAGACCCGAATCGTGTGAACTAAGTGAGAGTATGGAGTACGTCAATCGAGAGTCGATAGGTTTAACCGAAAAACAACCAACTGGTTTTCCCTCCAACTTCTGAGAACACGGAAGTCATCAAATCATGTGAACTAACTAATACTATGAAGCACGTCGATGAAGAGTGTTAGAGTAGATGTCCTGTAAGCCAATTGTTGGCTGGAGAATTTATTGAGTCAAGTATAATAAACAATCTTTATTTTAATATAATTTACTTTTAATGGTTTTGTTTTACTTTATCTTTATATACATGCAATCAGCATATATAAAGTCCTTGATTATGCTTTAATACAAATGAATCGTAATTCGATGTTGAAATTCATTTGTAAACACTGCATATTCTAAATTCGTTCCTAGTCGATTCAGTCGCCTAACAAAAAGATAAAGGCCGCTTGAGCTCGAGACTAGCATCTGTAATGTTGTGTACTGCATTTCTTGGTAAGGGCATAGAGATGTCCAAACATGAAGATGGGTAGTCATATGATGATTATACCGAACAACCCTCCCTCGGACTTTCCAAGTGGTTATCATTCATCGAGAGGATAAGTCTGTGGTTATGATTGTACACCATTAGTTCTTACGACCCAGGACAACACTGAGGCTTTATATGCTAGGGATGTGTTTTGACTCGTTTATCGGCTCCAGGAGAGTCATCAGGTGGCGAGATTGGGTAGAGTTGCGACACATATAGGAGCCAGTGCATTGTAGTCGGGGATTCACCGCTCACTTATGGGTGTGGATATCCTATGTGATATGATGAAATAATAGTGCGTGGTATATCTGGCCAAAGTATGAGATGTACGTTAGAGAAGGAGTTCTCCAATAATACATGCGATGCCACTATTTATATGTATCACACAGTTATCAAATTAATATGCAACCCTCGATGAATCAATGGTTGCAGATTCGATCGAGATATATGAGATGAAGGGACCGTACTGTACGTTAATCATAATCGACTGGTTCTTGCAGGCACTATCAGTGATACCTAGGGGATCATGGGGCGATGCTAATAGACGCTCTTAACATGATCCGATGGGTGCAATCAAAAATGAGTTCTGACATTCTTGATCAAAGAGTTGATGAAAAGAATGAGGTTAACTAGGGAAAACCCGAATAAGAATAAATGTTATTTTGAATCACCTGGAGATGTGAACTCACGGCTAACTGTATCCCTGAACCATTGAGGGTCACACAAGCACTGGATCGTTTGTTCCCGTTGAGAGAATAAATTCAAGGAGTTGAATTTATATTATGATATAGTAAATTCAAGGAGTTGAATTTATGATAATTAAATTTTGAGAAAAATGAATTCAAGGAGCTGAATTTATGAGATAGTAAATTCAAGAAGTTGAATTTATGAATTTATAAAATTTGGGAGAATAAATTCAATGAGTTGAATTTATAGAATCTGAGAATTTATTTTATTAAACTCAAAATTTGAGTTTATTATATATTAAATTTTGGAGGTGATAAATTCAAAGAGGTGAATTTATAATTTAAATATTAAATTCAAATGTTGAATTTATAAGGGATTTAAATTAAATGTAATTGTTATATGTATAATAGACTTCTAGGAGTACAAGACCAACATACATATTATTAAGGTTCTTAATTGGATTTTAAAAAATTAATTAATTAATTAAACTACTTGGACTAAAATAATTAATTGATTAAGCTCATTAAGTATTTAATTTAACTAATGTGTCATAAGCTTATATATGTGTGTGTGTGTGTGTGTGTGTGTATTAGGCTTAGGGTTACAACACAATTTTGATTCACAATTTTCGAAAATTACTGGCCTCCATCATAGTGATTTTTGAAAAATCACTCTCCTCCTCCTCTCCAAATTTCGGCCACTTCTCTTTGGGAAAAGTTTGAGCCGTCTCTCAAATTTTGAGCTCCAACGTAAAATTTCTTCTAATTTTTCTAGTGCAAATTAGAAGAAGAACAAATCATCTAGTCGTGGACCTGATTAGAAGAATAAAGAAAGGAGTTCTTCAAGAAATTTCGTAGGTATCATCAAGAGCTATATCCGCCTATACCGGATTAGTTGGAGTCAATTGATTCAATTCACCAAAGGTATAATATTCTAACGTCCTTTGAATTTTGAATATATAAAACCATACGAGTGCTCAAACAAATATTTTAAATGTCAAATAAAAATAAAATTTTAAAACTTCCGATGTGTTTTGGACACGAGATCCAACAGTGGTATCAGAGCCAATGTTTTTATAAATCGTATGGTTTTGATATTGAATAATTTTTTTTCCTAGCCACACAAGAAAATTTTTCAGAAAATTATAGCACCATTAAAATTATTTTCCCAGAAAAAAAAATTTCGTTTCTGCTCGGAACTGTTCTGGGCAGCTCGTGCGCGCAGGGCCGCGCACGGACAGCGCGCAGAGTGCGCGCATCCGGCGCACGGTGCTGCGCGTGGCGTGCGGCCGGCGCGCAGCACGGGCACGGCTGTGCCTGCGACTACCCGAAACATTCGGGCAGTGAGCGGGCAGCACGGGCGGCTGCCCGGGAACGTCTCAGGCACTGTTCTATATAATGGGCTTGAATTGTTTGGGCATAAGGTGCGATTTTCTGATTTTTCAAATTTTTGGGCAAAATTGATATTTTTGAAAATTGGTTCAATTTTTCTTTTTGAAATTTAATTTTAGAAAAATTAATAATTTTCTTGTAAAATAAATTATTAGAATATTATTTTAATTATTTATGGTAAAAATGAGTTTTACAAGAAATCAATTATTATTGATTTAATTGGAAATTAAATAAATGAGTTTATTTAATTTAGTAAATTCTTTAATAATTGTGGTAGTTAGCAATAAAATTATTAGAAATATGATTTATCAGTTAATTAAATTTGTTTAATTAATTGATGTTAATATTTGATATTAAATGCATGAAGGATGATCGAGAGCCTTGACCAAGGTGTTAGATGTATGTTAGGATATTTTACTATTTTATTCATTTTGTTAATATTTGATATTATTAAAGTGAGCCTGGTTTATGGCCCGTTCTCACCCCATGAGATGTATCCCTTATGTGCCATGACTATATAAATGTAATTATTAGAAATAGTGGGAGATCAAGACTGAAAGATGGTGGGCCCAATGCACAAGATGAAGACATGTAAAATATTGGAAGCTCTTATAATAGTTGCATTAGCATCCCTACATTCAACTAGGTTTTGGACCTGGATCCATGTTTATTTCACATGGATCTAATAGTGTTGGCGATCGATCATCCTTATTTATTGTTGAATGTCATATTATGATATATATGCGATATATAGTAGTATGCATGTATGTATATTATTAGATAATATAGTTGCATGGATCCGGCAAACATACAAACTCGTGGCACGCGATTATAAAAATTAAAATGATGAGACAATTTTAAAATTAAAATCCCTCATTTTGAATATGATTCAAAATTTATATCAAACCGTAAAAGTAAAATTTAAAAGAGTTTAATTTTTCCTTGCTTTCCATCAACCGTGGTTGCATGTTGATCGCTATCCACGGACAGTGTCTGGCTCATATTATTTGGGAGGCCTGGACGTCGGAAAGCTGTGACTTCCACCGGACATATGATGTGAATTGAGTGAAACTCCCATGACTTCGGCTCATATTATTGGGGGAACTCATGGCGACTGTCTACTAGAATTCAATATTGATGGGTCGGTTTGACACGCGAAAATAAATGGTGTCATATTATTGGGTCCTTATTAAACGTGAGGCAAAACACGCAGAGGTTGCATAGGGATGCAATTGGATTCTACCTTTTAGAAATTATAATTGGCTGATATTATTCGGGATTATAATTGGCTAACTGGACTCTACGTGCCCACTAAAGAAATACGATTTCCCTTTTTCATCAGAGGGTGGTGAAAATGTCAAGATAGTGGGAGGGAATTTATAAAATAAAAATCCATATTTTATATCTTAAAATTATTTTAAAATAATCGGCAACCATTATTCTGTTTCCATATCAGTATATTTTTGATTTCGTCACGTAATCCATTTTTGTTATTAACAAGCTAACCGAATCTAATTTTCAAGACTGTTTGGAAAAATTGTTCTAAATTCGGAGAAAATGACATACACACTAATGTCAGTCCTGCTGAACTGACAAAGCATGCAAGATGGTAGGACCATAGTATGCAAGCTAAAGTGTAACATGCTCGCTTCTATGTCAAATAAACTGTAGGGACAGTTTGAGGAAATGTTGAATGTTACTGACATTCGAATGCACGTGCAAGAGTTGCATGGTGCATGAAACTCATACAATGATGCACACCACTTTCAAGGAGCTCATGACTACAAGCACGCAAGATGGGGCTCTGGCCCATGAGCGTAATGTACATATGACTGAGCTTATTGAGAATGTGGTGAGCCTGGAATATGTGATTCCTAAAAAATTACTAGATAACATCAATTTGTTGTCTTTCTCTTCCTCATTTGACGGGGTTATGGTGAACTTCAATTTGAATAAGACAGATGATAGCCTTGAAGGGCTAGTCAATACGCTTATAACTTATGAGATCACCATAAAACAGGGAATTGTTATTTTTCTAATGGGCCTCTCGTCATACGAAAAATGGCCCACAAAGTAAGGGAAAAAAATGTTCAGCCCTTCACAATAAAAAACAATCCCAATAAGAGGCAAACTCTGAAGGACACTTAAAGAGCCTACAAAGCCCGATAAGTCAGAACATATTTAATTCAGTGCAAAAAGTCCGGACATAAGAAATTATATGTGCCAGAAATGTTCTGGAAATGATAAGTGAATGTCCAAGTAAACATAATTTCAACAACAAACAAAAAATGTTAGAAGATCCAAATCCCACACAAATATGGCACGTTAGACTATGTCACATTTCCCAAAGAAGGATGCACAAACTAGTGGGAAAATGCATGTTTGACTTGTCAGACATAAATTCTCTACCTACTTGTAAATCCTGCCTAAAAGGAAAAATGACAAAGACTCCATTCAATGGAAACGTGGAACGTGCGCATGGTCTACTAGATTTGATCCACACAGAAGTTTGTGGCCCGCTAAGTGTTAGCACAAAATATGGGCAATCCTACTTCATTATCCTTACTGATGACCATTCGAGGTATGGGTATGTTTATTTGATGAAACACAAATCTGAAGTATTTGAAAGGTTCAAAGAATTCAGATCTGAAGTAGAAAACCAGTTAGAAAGAAGTATTAAGGCACTTCGATCTGATCGAGGTGGAGAATACTCAAGTACTAAATTTTTGGGTTATATAAAAGAGAATGAGATTCTCTCACAGTGGACTCTACCAGCAATACCACAATTGAATTGTGTTTCTGAACGTCGTAATCGAACCTTGATGGACATGGTTTGATCCATGATGGGATTCACTGAATTGCCTACATCGTTTTGGGGCTTTGCACTTGAAACTACGGCAATGTTGTTGAATAATGTCCATACTAAAGCAGTGGATAAAACACCAAATGAGATATGGATGGGAAAAACTCCCAAATATTCTTACATGAGAATATGAGGATGTCCTGCTTATGTAAAGCAGACAGTGGGAGACAAATTGGATAGTAGATCCACTTTGTGCTACATTGTAGGATATCCAAAGAATTCTGTTGGATATTATTTTTATCATCCTAATGAAGCAAAAGTGTTTGGTTCAAGAAATGCCACCTTTTTGGAAAATGAATTTCTATTAGATAGAAAATGCAAGATGATAACTTGAAGAAATTCAAGATACTCCCTCAACTATAGAAGTTGAACTCATTTCTCAACAACCAATAGTTGGAGTACAAGCTCCTAGAAGGTCTGATAGGGTTATTAGACCAACTGCAAGATATACGCTCCTTCATGAACAAAGTCGTGGTGAGCATTGTGTTGGATGTGATCCAATGAATTTTAAAGAAGCAATATCTGATACTGATTCAGCCAAATGGCTTGAAGCCATGCAGTCTGAAATGGACTCTATGTATTCAAACCAAGTCTGGACATTGGTGGATCCACCTGAGGGAATCGTTCACATAGGATGCAAATGGATCTACAAAAAAAAAGCTTGGGACGGATTAGAAGGTATTGACCATCAAAGTAAGACTGGTTGCAAAAGATTATACTCAAAGGCAAGGAGTTGACTATGAGAAAACTTTTTTACCAGTTGCTATGTTTAAGTCCATTATAATACTACTAGCATTACAGCATGGTATGACTATGAGATATGACAAATGGATGTAAAGACTGCATTCCTCAATGGAGACATCAAAGAAGAAATTTATATGTCTCAACCTGAGGGATACACATCAGTGGGAAGTAAGCATAAGGTATGCAAACTTCAGAGATCAATATATGGTCTCAGGCAGACGTCAAGGAGTTTGAACCTCAGATTTGATAACACTATCAAAGAGTTTGGTTTTGCTAAGAATCTTGAGGAACCATGTGTGTACGAGAAAGTTAGTGGCAATGCAGTGACATTCCTTATACTTTATGTTGATGACATCCTATTAGTTGGGAATGATGTAGGACTACTGCAATCAACTAAAGTATGGTTAGCAAGTAAATTCTCCATGAAAGACATGGGTGAAGCATCCTATGTATTGGGAATACAAATCTATAGAGATAGATCAAAGAGGATGTTAAGACTCACCCAAGCCACTTATACCGATATCATTTTGAAACGATTCTCTATGGAAGAGTCCAATAGAGGATACTTACCAATGTGTCATGGTATTAATCTATCTAAAGCTGTGTGTCCCAAAACTGATGAAGAGATAGAGATGATGACACGTATTCCATATGCGCCAGCTATTGGTAGTATCATGTATGGTATGATATCGACACGTCCTGATGTTGCTTACGCTCTGAGAGTTACAAGTAGATATCATGCGAACCCTGGTCCAATGCATTGGAAGGCTGTGAAAGATATTCTTAAGTACTTGAGAAGGACTAAGAACTTGTTCATGGTCTATGGGGGTGGAGAATTGAAATTGGAAAGCTACACTGATTCTAGCTTCCAATGTGACGTAGATGATTCGAAATCGACCTCTAGCTTTGTATTCATGCTTAATAGTGCGACTGTCTCTTAAAAAATTTCCAAGCAAGACACCGTTGCGGATTCCACCACTGAAGTTGAATACATTGCTGCATCTACTGCAGCCACAGAGGCAGTTTGGATGAGGAATTTTGTCCAAGAGTTGGGCGTTATTCCTAATGGAGTTGATCCAGTCCCGGTGTACTGCGACAACACTGGTGCCAATGAGCAAGCAAAGGAACCAAGGTCTCACCAAAGATCCAAACATATACTGAGGAAGTTCCACATCATCCGGGAGATTGTGGGAAGAAGAGATATATCAGTCGAAAGAGTCCCCTCTGCAGATAATGTTTCTGATCTACTTACAAAACCCTTGCCAGGACTATTGTTTGAAAAGCATCGCGAAGCAATGTGATTAAAGTTTACGGGTAGTTGGCTCTAGGGCAAGTGGGAGATTGTTAGAGCAGATGCCCTGTAAGCCAACTGTTGGCTGGGGAATTTATTGACTCAAGTGTAATAAACAATCTTTATTTTAATATAATTTACTTTTAATGGTTTCATTTTACTTTATCTGCATACTCATGCAATCAGCATAGATAAAGTCCTTGATTATGCTTTAATACAAATGAATCGTAATTCGATGTTGAAACTCATTTGTAAACATTGCATATTCTAAATTCGTTCCTAGTCGATTCAGCCGCCTAACAAAAGGATAAAGGCCGCTTGAGCTCGAGACTAGCATTTGTGATGTTGTGTACTGCGTTTTTTGGTAATGGCATAGAGATGTCCAAACATGCAGATGGGTAGTCATATGATGATTATACCGAACAACCCTCCCTCGGACTTTCCAAGTGGTTATCATTCATCGAGTGGATAAGTCCGTGGTTATGATTGTACACCATTAGTACTTACAACCCGGGACAACACTGAGGCTCTATATGCTATGGATGTGCTTTGACTCGTTTATCGGCTCCAGGAGAGTCATAAGGTGGCGAGGTTGGGTACATTTGCGATACATATAGGAGCCAGTGCATTATAGTCGGTGATTCACCGCTCACCTATGGGTGTGGATATCCTATGTGATCTGATGAAATAATAGTGCGTGGAATCTCTGGCCAAAGTATGAGATGTACGGTAGAGAAGGAGTTCTCCAATAGTACCTGCGATGCCACTATTTATATGTATCACATAGTTATCGATGAACCAATGGTTGCAGATTCGATCGAGATATATGAGATGAAGGGACCGTACTGTACGTTAATCATAATCGACTGATTCTTGCATGCAATATCAGTGATACCTAGGGGATCATGGGGCTATGCTACTAGACGCTCTTACCATGATCCGATGGGTGCAATCAGAAATGAGTTCTGACATTCTTGATCAAAGAGTTGATGAAAAGAATGTGGTTAACTAGGGTAAACCCGAATAAGAATAAATGTTATTCTGAATCACATGGAGATGTGGTTCCACGGCTAGCTGTATCCCTGAACCATTGAGGGTTACACAAGCACTGGATCGTTTGTTCCTGTTGAGAGAATAAATTCAAGGAGTTGAATTTATATTATGATATTGTAAATTCAAGAAGTTGAATTTATGATAATTAAATTTTGAGAAAAATGATTTCAAGGAACTGAATTTATGAGATAGTAAATTCAAGAAGTTGAATTTATGAATTTATAAAATTTGGGAGAATAAATTCAATGAGTTGAATTTATAGAATCTGAGAATTTATTTTATTAAACTCAAAATTTGAGTTTATTAAATATTAAATTTTGGAGGTGATAAATTCAAATAGCTGAATTTATAATTTAAATATTAAATTCAAATGTTGAATTTATAAGGGATTTAAATTAAATGTAATGCGTTTATGTATAATGGGCTTGTAGGAGTACAAGACCAACATACATATTATTAAGGTTCTTAATTGGACTTTAAAAGATTAATTAATTAATTAAACTATTTGGACTAGAATAATTAATTGATTAAGCCCATTAAGTATTTAGTTTAACTAATGTGTCTTAAGCTTATATATATGTGTGTATTAGGCTTAGGGTTACAACACAGTTTTCGAAAATTACTGGCCTCTATCATAGTGATTTTCGAAAAATCACTCTCATCCTCTCCAAATTTTGGCCACTTTTCTCTTTGGGAAAAGTTTGAGCCGTCTCTCAAACTTTGATCTCCAACGTAAAATCTCTTCTAATCTTTCTAGTGCAAATTAGAAGATGAACAAATTATCTAGTCGTGGACCTGATTAGAAGAATAAAGAAAGGAGTTCTTCAAGAAAATTCGTAGGGATTCATCAAGAGATATATCCGCCTATACCGGATTAGTTGGAGCCAAGTGATTTAAACCAAAGGTATAATATTCCAACGTTCTATGAATATTTGAATACATAAAACCATACGAGTGCTCAAACAAATATTTTGATTGTCAAAATAAAAAAAATTTAAAACTTCCGCTGCGTTTTGGGCACGAGAAAACTGAGATCTAACAAAAAGTTCATAGGGATTCATTATGACGGAGACCTCATTGGTAAATCAACCCCAAATTTACGGACGACATCTGCAGGTAAGCTAGCTTTATTATGACTGCATCTTGATCAGTCTTGTGATTCATATATTTAAGTGTTGAGATATTTACACTATACTTTTTAAGCCTCAATGGCAGTACTTGGCTAAATAACTTTGAGATTGAAGAAGTTAAAGTTATGCCGTTATTGATGTGTGAATCAACGTGTCTGGAGCTAAAATATTTATACAGGTATTTTCTTTTCGTTTTTCTGTGAAACCAAAGAAAACAAACGTTTCATTAGTGCTTTTTGCATTTAAGTCTAATGTCCAAGCATAACATTAGTTATGTACATTTACAGAATTTTAATCTGAAATGATACTGATGGATAAATTTCTACTTATCGAATTTGTTACATAAAATCTCACTTGAATGGAGAAAAGTGGTGGATCCTGAACAAAGGATTTATTGACAATGCTTTTTTGGTATAGATGGAGCAGTCAAATTTTTTTGCCGAAATTTGCTTCAACTAACAATTTTCACTTAAAGTTTATATGATGATCCACTTGTCTGGTATCATTTCCATATTCGCGCATGGTTCAATATATCTCAGCAATACCAGGTGAAAGAAGTGTTGATAGGCCTTATACGTTGTCTTACCGATCTTACGACGGAGATTTATGGAAAAAGCAATGAAGACTTAAAACAGTCACTTTACCAAAGTTTAAAGGGAAAAAGATATCTAATTGTAGTAGATGACATGTGGGGTAAGAAAACTTGGAATAATCTGAAGAGAATTTTTCCAAATGATGAAAATGGAAGTCGTATTATTCTGACCACTCGACTTATAGATGTGGCTGAATTTGCAAGTCCAGATACTCAACCCCATTGCTTGCCTCGTTTGAGCCCAGAGGAAAGTTGGGAACTACTTTGTTCCACAATCCCGATTAAAGAGTTGTGCCCTCTTGAATTAGAGCCAATTGGCAAGCAAATAGCATGTAAGTGCCAGGGAGCCGATCGCCTTCCATCACATAATTTCATTCTCACTGAGCTGATTAATTTGACGATCAGTGGCACCACTTTTCCATGGGAAGATATGCTCAAGCTCTGTGTGTTACCCAAATTGGAGGTGCTCAAGCTAAAAAATATGCATTCTTCGAACCTACTTAGACACTAGAACCAGAAGCGGGTGGTTTTCCTTGTCTCAAACATCTTTTGGTTGGCACCACGAATTTACAATCATGGGAGGCTGATGACACTCATTTTCCTCAACTTCAGCACCTTGTCATGATGAATTGCCAACCGCTGAAAGAGATCCCTTGTGGCATTTTCGAAGCACCTCTGCTTGAGAGAATTGAATTGCATAATTGAACTGAAACTACTGTTGATTCAGATGAGCTATTACAACAGAAGCTACTGGAGAATGGCAACGATAGCCATGTGTTACATGTTACGCCTGATCATAGACAAAGGTATAATTACCAAAATCCATTTCCAAATATTCCGTTTAAGGCGGCATATACATATACTTATATCTCTTTCCATGCAACTTGCAGGTGAAATTGAAATCTCCAGATTCCATGCATGGATTGGTCTGAGTCATGTAAATGGAAATACAACAAATGAACGAATGCATAAAAATAAACCAAGTAATATAATTATTTTGTGTTGTGGTTTATCAGCGTACTCTTATTATAATATTGTAAGAAACACATGTATTGTACTTCGTTTACTACACTCTTCTTGTGAGAATATGTTTGCCATTATTTGAAATGACTAGCTTTTATATACCCTGTATTGTTTGGTAGCATCTCTTTCTGTAGAAACAATAACCAGAAATGGCTTGAGTAGTTTCTGCTAATTGCACAACACTTTTATCTCTGTCGTGGAAATGGATAAATGAGCAAAGTTGGTTGGTAATGTGTCCTTTGCACATGCCTTGCACTGTGCCATATTCCAATATATGTATTTTTTCAATTGTACATATTACTATCTCATGTTTGAACTAATTTCAATGGCCTGTGTAATTTCACATGTTTGATGAAAACTATTCTAGTTGGTTAGTATCTTATGCGTTAATGGTGGTCAATGGTCATACAGACAATTGTGTATAAAGAAAGATTTTAGTAAGATTAGCTCCAATTGGTTCAATATCTAGTCGCCCACTAAATTTTAAAAAATGAAGCTCATTAGATTTATTTAAAAATGACAAAAACTTGTGAGAGACCGTCTTACGGGTTGTATTTTGTGAGACGGATATCTTATTTGGGTCATCCATGAAATAATATTACTTTTTATGCTAAGAGTATTACTTTTATTGTGAATATCGGTAGGGTTGACCCGTCTCACTAATAAATATTCGTGAAACCGTGTCACAAGAGACCTACTCTTTAAAAATAGTCCAGCTATTAAATAATGTAGGGAAATGACATTATATTGAAACAACTTAATCTTTAAAATTATTAATAAAATTATTATTATTACTTTCAACTCTCTGTCATAATAATATATTATTAAAAAAATGGAATTTCGAAATACTAGCCTAAGTGATTTCAGTTCCAAATTGAAGAATGCAAGAGGCTTCCAAGCTGCATTCTAGAGATTATTTAGTGCAATTATCTAGAAATTACTAGTATATTCTTTCTAAGTATTTACTTTGTAGAACACTTTAGAATAAGATAAAATAGTTTTTATCTAGAATTTTCCATTATAAATTTCTTATAAAATATCCAAAGAATATTCTATGGATGGTTCTAGAGACATAATATGCATCATAAGATTAGACTGATCTTAACTTTATCTCTACTTTTGAGTAATATAAATAGGTTTCACTTCATGTGTTACCATCCAAGTTTCAAGTGTTCAAACTATACCAGTCTTTCTAAATCTTTCTTGTATTATTGCCTCAATTTATTACCTTTCGGAGACATGACGAGTTTGGAGGTAGAAGTTGTATAATAAAAATTTTATATCTCAATTTCAAGCTCTACCTCAAATAAACTCTCGATACTTATATCATCGGAAGCTTCATTCAATACGTACAAAACTAGTGTCATGTCCCACATTTCAAAGTTCAAATTCCATACTTCAAGATCTTTAAATAATGGAACTGCAGGCTAGACGAGAGTGCTGAAAATGCCATACTTCAAAATTTTTAATTAAGACACATGTTTTAGTCCAAAGATATATGGCAGTGCAACATTAGACACATTGTAAATCATTGTTTATCAATTTTTCCTATAAAATTTTTATTTGGGAACTACGTTTGATACTCCTTCAGAGAGAGCCTCCGCCATTATTGTCATGACGGCGTGACAATATTTTCTTTCTTCACAAAAGTTTTGCACCACTAAATCATTTGAATCATCATTTAATCTTACCAAATAAAAGGCCACATCCTTCGATACATATTCTAATAATGGCCCCTTCACATGGTGTGCCATATAAAATTTTATTGAACTCTGACATCCTCTGATAGCGACTTCCATCTTATAAAATCAGTGTGGTCTCCATCCAAACCATAGACCCCTGCATCCTATAATCCACTACTTCCTACAGATTACGTTAACTTCCTATGCATTTGGAAGAATTCGTGGGGTGTTTCGTATGGGGCCAAAAACATTTATGAAATTTGTTAGACAATTATGAAAGAAAACTTTTCTCAAACATATTATTTACGGCAGCATAGAAGAACAATTTGCAAAAATTTTGTATGTTGTTGGACAAAATGAAAGTACTCGCTCAATGATATTTATATTTTTACGATCTGGAGAAACCATCAGTCGACATTTTCACAATATCTTGAAGACGATCATATCTCTTCAAGATTAATTCATGATCCAACCTGATGGAAATGAGGTCCCACCTGAAATCTTTCATAATCATAGATTCTATCCATATTTCAAGGTAAAAATATATTGATAAAACTTTTTTTATTGTTTAATTAAAATTTAAGCCATACATGATTAAAAAATAATTTAATTTTGATACATATAATAGGATTGCGTTGGTGCAATCGATGGAACACATTTCCGTATTAAAGTATCTAAAGAACATGTTGCAAGTTATAGAGGAAGAAAATATTTACCGACACAAAATGTGTTGGCTGCATGTACCTTTGACTTGAGATTTACATATGTGTTACATGGATGGGAAGGTTCTGCAGCTGATGGACATGTCCTTGAGGATGCACTCGAAACTAATTGTCTTATCATTAAACATTTTAATTATTTTTTTTATGATTTGAGCTTTGTAAGGTTTATCACATCTTAAGAAATGAGTACTGATGCTCCAGCTATTGAATTTGTCCACTACAAAAGTTGGACTCAACATATGGATGAGTTTTTGCTTGATTTTTTACTTGAACAAAAGAATCAAGAACAAAAACCAGACATAAATTTTTCTCCAGCTGCGTACGATGCTGCTATCGAAGCTATTAATTCCAAATTCACTATGAAAGTAAATAAAGATAACTTGTAAAATAGATTAAAATTTTGAAAAGAAAAATGACCATTACTTTGGAAGTCTTCAAACGAGGTAGTGGGTTTGGTTGGAATGACATAACAAAACAAATTGAAGCATCAGAACCAGAGGAGGTTTGGGATGTATGCATTGTTATTGTGTTCATTTTTAATTGTTTGCATTTTTTTCAATTGTTATTATCTTAAAATATAAATATAATGTAATTAGGTATATCCTGAAGCTAAACATGTCCGAAATATTGCACTTCCTTATTTTCTTGTGCTTCGAGAAATATTTGAAAATGATAGAGCTACTGGAAAAGGAGCGGAAACTGGAAAAGAGAAGACATGTCGTTGGGCAAGAGAGGGGAAAGAGCCGAGCTATGGAGAATCTTCAAGAATAGAAGAGATCGATCGGTTAGTAGCCGAGCAACATATACATTTAGAAATTTTGGATGATTTTGAGGAGAAGAATGTTCAACAAACATTTGTTCCTCATTCATCGTCCACAAATAATAATTCTAAAGTTGGCAAGAAAAAAGTGTCAAAATTTGATGAAATGAATGAGAGATTTGACACTTTGATTAACACGATCTCACAAATGGCTAAGGCGATGGATGTCAATGAACAGAGCAAGCGTCGATGTGAAGATGTATACACTGAACTGACAAAACTTAATGGAGTAGATGAAGAGTTCGTTTTTTCAGCAAGTGATTGTCTTATGTCAAATCCAACTGCAGCTGATTTTTTCTTGGGGTTTCCACATAATGCTCGTCTTCGCTGGTTGAATTGGAAAATCAACAACTCATCTTAGGATAAAATATGAATTTGATTATGCATTAGATTCGTTGATGAATTTATTGATGTTTTAGATTGTTTTGGTTTATTTGTTGATAAATTTTCTAGATTTAAATTTTCATATTTTGAATTTGTTTGATGATTTTTTAGTTATTATTTTATGTGCACTATGATTAATAAATAATAATTAATTTTTGAATTTACATAACACAAATAATAGAGAATAATTGTTAATTTCTAAACTTCTTCGGGTTATTTATGTTTAGATGATTTCAAGGGTAGCTTAGTAAAATTTTAAAATTCCAAATTCGAACCATTTTTTCTCCAAACAAGAAATGGATTTGTAAATATCATTTTTAAATTTTAAACTAAACACCAAATGGAATTTCAAATACTTGAATTTCCAAATCCAATTCCAAATTCAATTCCAAATTCATATTTTGAAAGAACCAAACATAACGTAAATGAAATCTAAGACGAATAAATACTATTTCCAGATTCTATGCATGGTTAAATGAAACCACAGAACGAAAGCATAAAAATAAATAAAGTCAAGTAACTATTTTGTGCTGTGGTTTATCTACATTAATTGTACGTCGTTTACTGGAATCTTGTTGTGGAAATAAAATGAGTAATAATGTTTGAAATTTGAAATTACTAATTTCTAAAAGTTGTGATAAAGTTAAAATTTTATTAATCATGCAACTACACAAAATTATATATTTATATTCCCGATCTAGGAGGCTCAGAAACACGCTGTTTATGTTTATATGTTTTTCCAAAAATAATAGAGGCAGATGGTCTTGTTTGGCAGCATCTCTTTCTGTATTTAAAAAAAAAACGGAAATGGTTTGAGTTCTTCTGCTGTTAAGACATGCACAATAAGCAACCATTTGATCTGGTTCCGGGGGATTGTGTATTGGCTCGTCTCAACTACTCACTCGACGGAGAGATTTGGTTCCTCCTTAAAGTTGGTCCCCATTAATCTCCGTAAGCATGAGAGAACACTTAGAGAACCTAATTTGGGTGCCTCAGATGTCGTCCCCATCGGAGGCGAAAGCACTATTTTGTACCAGAGATTGGTGTTCCTTCCTCAATATCTCAAGATCTGTCATATTGGTAATCTATTTTTAATCCATTGAACTTGTAATACATATGCTTCAACATCATATGAATCTAAACAAGCATTATTAATTCATAGCTCCTAAACAAATACGAACCTTTAACTATTCATATATAATATAATATATATAAACATATATATACCCTCTGTTCCCTTTATATATCCAAGATTCTTGGTTTCAACACGGAGCAAACCGGTCCATGAGCAGAAAAGTCACGGAATCAGACATGGCATCCTCATTTCTGCTACCTCTTGCTGCAGATTTCAGGCTTTCAGACAAAGAATCGGAAGAACCTTGTTTCAAATCTTTGCATTCTTCTACTTCCTCTATGGAATCCCTTTTATTGGATTTCGCAAAGAACATCGGATTTCTTGCCCTGAGAAACTTTGACCCGAGCTTTGTTATCTCCTCCATGCACATATCAGCCACAGCCGCCATTTCTTGTTTCTTGATGAAGTAGTGCTTCAATAATTTGCAGATTTGGAATGATGGAGATGAGAGTATTGAATCAAAACATGAATATATATAAAGGAGGAAATAATTGTGAAAGAAATAAATTAAAGGGAGTGGATGCCCATACTTTACATGGTCCCATGGCTCGCTGGACGCGGATATGTTTACAGTATATTCCGGGAAATTGTATTCAGCCTTTACAAATCGAGATTCAAAGGAAACACGGTGTGATATCTCATGGATGAGCCCCCACTGGTCCATCTCTAGTTCAAATAGAAGATAAGCACATCAAGCGTCCAAGTATTCTCCTATAAATATCAAGTTTGAGTATTCTGTTAAGGGATTCAAGATATTATTTTCAGCAGCACCCTTAGCTGCTCCCCCCATGTATCCTCAGTCTCTGACTTGAGCGTCGGAGGGGCTACGTCCCGGCCTCCTTCTAACTATCTAATTTGTGGTTTCAGGATCAGGGTAATTTCAAAACCTGTGTCTGGAATAGCGACACTTGCTGGAAACGGATCCTAAAATTTTTCGTGAGTATCACGGTGAAATATAGATTTACAGTTGACACTAACATAGAAATGTTACAAAATTGTCATCAAAATACGCTGCGTATATTTATAGTTTTATTATCGAGGAAAAAATATCATTTTAGTCATCTAATTTTACATGTTATTTTTTCTTTCGATTTTGTAACTAGTTAAACTTGAGTGTTAACTTTTATTTTTGGTCATTTTGGTCTGATTTTTCTTGAAGTGTCCAATTTCATCCGAAAATTTTTGGCTACGCTATAAAATCCGATAACATGTTAACAAATTTGGAGGATTTTTCAATTTGGAGAAAAATAATTCAATTGTAATGTCACCTAAAATTCTACCACATCAAACAAAAATTTTAAAATTAAATATATACGAAAGTCGGATTAAATATACAAAAAAATCATTTGTTACACTAAGACTAAATTCTATATAATTAGAGAATCAAAAGTTTTTTTTTGGGATAATCAATTTTAGAATTTTATCTATATATACGTAGATATCTAGAATATCAAATTTTGTTAGGTTCACGCTTGTTTCATTAGCATTTGGTGAAACTTTTCAAAAAAGTAGAATTAAAAAAGATTTGTAATTGAACACTTTTGGCTTTTGTAATTATACAAGCAAAGGGACCACTATGCATGTTCCCGTGCCTAACCTTAGCCATTTCACGATTCTTTTTTGGTTCAAAACGACAAACGCTAACACTGCAGGGTGATATTATTGCGTGATATTTTGGCTTATGTGGAAAAAAGAAAATATAGATAAGATATATATATATA
Organism: Primulina tabacum; assembly: GCF_025594145.1. Taxonomy (NCBI): domain Eukaryota; kingdom Viridiplantae; phylum Streptophyta; class Magnoliopsida; order Lamiales; family Gesneriaceae; genus Primulina; species Primulina tabacum. Next base: position 41,767,642 of record NC_134557.1, read on the forward strand.
TATATATAATATAATATATACAATAATTTCTTGACAAAAACTTGCATGAGACGGTTTCACAGATCGTATTTTGTGAAATGAATCTCTGTTTTGGGTCATCCATGAAAAATTATTACTTTTTATGCTAAGAGTACTACATTTTATTGTAAATATCGGTAGAATTGACCCGTCTCATAGATAAAAATTCGTGAGACCGTCTAACAATATACTTATTCTAATTTCTTATCCTTGGTATTACTAAAGAGATTTATTTTCCATTATTTTTCAATAATTATCCGTTCAATAATTTTTCAACCATAATAATTTATCCACGATAATTTTGTATCCAGAATTTTCAATAATAATTTTCCACACACTGTTGAGTTAATTCAACTTTTTACATCATTTAAATTTTAGATGGAGTGTTGGGTTAAACGTGTATAAATGATAATTTTACTAAGATGAGTGACATACTAAGAAGTTCGCGTGCGTCAAATAGACAACATTGCGCTGCTTGATCTGGTTGGCTAGGTGGGCCGTAAAAGAGTGACGCCGGATATTAACGGGTAATCTTGTCTTTGTTGGGGACATGATCGGCGATAGAGAAACGGTAAGACTGATATCTAAGGTATATGAGACAATACAAGCAGATAGACACACGCTAGCCTATGGGCCTAACAGCGCGACCTATTAGCACCCAAGTAGGTGGACTCTACTCTGTCACGGGTATAAGGAAATAAAGTTGAGCCTTGACTAACTGCTATATCTTTGGGCCTAGTGATAAGCGCTTAATCCTAACAATTGGTATCAGAGCAATGTCATGAGTTCAAGTCTCCCAGGAAAAATATTTCTATACTTCTTGGGGGTGTTGGGTTAAATATGCATGAGTGATAGTAGTACTGAGATAAGTGACCTCCTGATAAGTTCTCATGTGTTAAGTTGTTGATGTTGTATTGCTTGATCTGGTTGGCTAGGTGAGTCATAAAAGAGTGATATCATATCTAAACGGGTAATACTGACTCTGTTAGGGATAGGATCGGCGGTGCTGGGGATAGGGCCTGTGGTAAGAAAATAATAAAACTGATATCTAAGGTATATGAGACAGAACCAGCTAATAGATATGCACCAGACTCATGAGCCTAATAGCTTGACTCATTAACACCCAAGTAGGTGGACTCTGCTCTGTCATGGGTATAAGGAAATAAAGTTGAGCCTTGGCTAACAGCTATATCCTTTGGCCTAGTGATAAGTGCTTGATCATAAAAATTGACATCAGAGCAAGGTCATAAGTTCAAGTCTCTTTTCTTCTTGGGAGATGTTGGGGTTAATTGTGCATGAGTGAGAGTAGTATTGAGATAAGTGTCCTCTTGGTAAGTTTTCGTGATTCAAGTTGCTGATATTGTAACGCATGATCTGATTGGCTATGTGTGTCGTAAAAAATGACGTCAAATCTGAACGGGTAATATTGACTATGTTGGGGACAGGACTGGCGGTGCTAGGACATGGTCGATGGTAGAAAAATAGTAATACTGGTCTCTAATGGATAAGAGAGAGCACACCAACAGAAGACACACAGCTCCCCAAACTCATGGGCTTAACAGCTTTATCTAGTAGCACCTAATTAGGTGCACTGTGTTGCCACAAATATATATAAAAAAGGTTTCGTCTTATCTAACATCTATACCTTTTAGCCTACTGGTTAGCGTTTGATCATAATAATTAGAATCAGCTCAAGGTCACGGGTTTAAGTCTCCCAAGAAGTATTAAATATTCTTGGGAGAGATGTTAGGTTAATTGTGTATGAGTGAGAGGAGTACTGATATGATTGAACTCTTGGGAAATTCTCGTGTGTCAAGTTACTGATGTTACGCCGCTTGATCTTGTTGGCTATGTAGACCGTAAAAGAGTAATGTCATATCTTAACGAGTAATATTGTCTTTGTTGGTGACATGACCGACCGTGCTGAGACAGGGCTGGTGGTAGGAAAAGAGCAAGACTGATCTCTAAAATATATGAGACAACACCAGTAGATATACACACATCTCCCCGAACTCATGAGCCTAACATCATGATCTATTAACGCATGAGTAGGTGCACTCTGTGTTGCCACAATTATAAGAAAATAAAGTTTCGTATTGGCTAACATCTATAACTTTTGGCCTACTGGTAAGCGTTTGATCCTAATAATTGGTATCAGCGCGAGATGACGTGTTCAAGTCTCCCAAGAAATATATTTTTATACTTCTTGGGAGATGTTGGGTTAATTGTGCATGAGTGAGAGTAGTACTGAGATGAATGACTTACTGGAATAAGTCAAACTGTTGACATTATGTCGTTTGATCTGGTTGGCCAGGTGTGCTGTAAAAGAGTAACCTCATATTTTAATGGGTAATAAAGTCTATGTTTGGGGACATGGTCGGTTGTGATGGGGACAAGGTTGACGATAGAGAAATAGTAAGACTGACAACTGAGAGACAGACAAACACATACCTCCCAGACTCTTGGGCCTAGCCCGATTCATTAGCACTTAAATAGATGCACTCTTCATCACTACAAATACAAGAAAATAAAGTTGTATTTTGACTAACAGTCATAATTTTTGGTCTAGTAATAAGCACAAGATCCCACCATTAAATTTTTATGCCGTATTTTTTTATTGGTTATTTGAAATATTCCCACAATATTTTATTATAGTTGTTTGACGTCAATGATTTTATTTTTCTTGCAAACATTTATATTTTTTAATCAAAAATATAGTTTTGGTAAATTAATATAATTTTCACGAATTAACTTTAGTCTATCCATTTACGTGTGAAGTTCTAATCTCATACACAATTTACTGAACTGATGTGACTTGAATTGGGAATTTTTCCCAAACTTAAATAATATTTCCTGCTGAAATTTATTATTTTCAAAATTTTCAATTTAAAGATTTTACGAGAAAAAAAATGTTGTTTTAAAATTTTCTCGGTAAAGCAAAAAGCTCCGGTTTGCCCGTAGGAAAGATACGCCCTCAGAATTAAACAGCTTTAAGTTTCTCGAGAAGAATAAAATTAGAACTCAAGAAATCAAAATTTAGGGGGACGAAAGTATTTATTTATTTATTTATTTTTGTAATTTTTAAATCGACAAAATAGTTTTAATAAATATTTTATTATAAGTTCAGTCAATTCCTACCTTGCGCTTTCGGTGTCTAATCAGGAAATCTCTAAAATCATCAATAATATTTGTACTTTTGGTGATATTTTCGTGAGATATTTAATTTCCCCATCGATCAATATATGGTGTACATGTGTGGATGTGATTCCCCTACAAATGATAAGAAATTTAAAAATATCACCACCCAAATCTTGAAATATTTTGGAAAAAATTCTCGACATTTTGTTTTTTTATTTGGAAAATTCGAAGTAGCTTTTCAAAAAGAAAAGAAAGAAGAGAAAATTGGAATTAATTGATGATGTTCGGATAGATTGGGTGAGTTTAATGGACAATCCACCAGACAGAAAGGTGTTCTTTCACTGTGAAGATTTTTGACATGAAGGGATGAGTTTGGCTTGACCTGATGAGATGAGTTTGGGTTGCCTGACCTGGTGGGATGAACCTAACCTAACCTGATGGGATGAGCTGGGGTGGCCTGTCCTGGTTGGATGAGTCTGGCCTGGCCTAGCTTGATGGGATGAGCCCGGATGGCCTGACATCATAGGATGAGTCTAGCATATTCTTATGGGATGAATCCGGGTGGCCTAGCCTAGTAGGATGTTGTTGGAACTTTTCAAGTTCGCAATCTTGATTTTGATGTTAACAAAACTTGTTATTGTGTTTCTAACATATTTACTCAAGTGTGAAGTTGCAAACACAAGAAGCAAGCTGAAACTGAATTTTGCACAAACTGAATTTCTGGCGAGTTTCGGTATTTTGATGATATCTCTCAACTGGATTATCCAAATGACAATCCGCCAACTGGAATGATTAAAAAACTCAATTTGGAACAAGTCGTATTTCACGTCAGTTGGGCAAAATCGGATGTTATTATGGTCTAACTGATCGCTCAATTACCGAACTGATCACACGAAAACAGCAATCAGTTGAGTTTGAACAGCTGCGGTATTTTGGTCATATCTCTCAGATCGGTTATCGAAATGAAGCGATTCAGTATGCGTTGGAAAGATAAGACGATGATCTACAAATCATCTTCAGAAGTCAAAGTCTGAATCAAAGCTTAAGATGCTGATAAATGACGATGAAGTTACTGGTTCTGCACAAACTGAAATCAGCTAGGCTTATTTCAGCACACCAGCTGAAACTGAACCAACTGCTGACCAGCTGACCAACCAACTGAACTGAACCGGCTGCTGACCAACTGAAACTGAACCAGACCAGCTGAAGACCAGTTGAACCAGACCAGCTGAACTGAACCAGCTGAAACTGAACCAGACCAGCTGAAGACCAGTTGAACCAGTCCAACTGAACCAGTTGAACTGAACCAGACCAACTAAACCAGTTGAACTGATTGACCAGTTGAGTTGACCAGTTGACCAGTCGAGAAAATGTCCAGCAAGACGAATTTGACCGTTGCAATTCCAGAAACATTACAGAAACTTTCCAACAGTCATATTCTTGTGTCTAACGTATATATCAGTGTTGGAGCCTATAAATACAACATATTGAAGATCAAACAACAGCTTTTGAAGAGGATTCAAAGCATGGGCAGTTAGCATGAAAAAATCAGCTAGTTGAGAGCACAAGCCCTTGTGTGAGGATACATTTGAGATGCACAATGTAAATGATAAATTCCTCACACACAATCACTCACACATATACAAGAGAGTTGAACTTCAAAGATTAGTTGAGTGAGTCTTGCACAAAGACAATAAACTTGTGTATGTAGTTTTTGCATATGAGACATTAAACAATATGCTGATTGTGAGGTGCTGCCTACAATCTTGAGTGCTAGGAGTTCTAGTTGGGTGCTGTCCTTCCGGAATGGGTTTGTACAAGTAGTTGTATAAATCAAAGTCTTCTAGTGGATCCTTCCCAAGGGGAAGAAGGGATGACGTAGGAGTGTTTGAAATCTCCGAACATCCATAAACAAATTCGTGTCTATTTATTTATTGCATTTACTTATCATTTCCATTAGTTTTAAAGATGCATTGTTGAAGCATTTTATGTGTTCTTCAAATACCAAAATATTGCGTACCAAGTGTTTGATAAAATGCTTCAACCCAAAATATTTTTTAGTCATTCAACTTGCATATATTTTAATTGGTTTCTACGAAGGATTATTTCGAGTGTTTTCCGCTTGGTTTGAATACCAAACTCGATTTAATTCATCGGTGTTCAATATTTCAAGAACCGAGCTATTGTAGCTCAACGATTACCCCCTAATCGATCCCATCAGATGTGCATGAGTGGCCTGGCATGATGAGATGAGTCCGGATGACCGGGCCTGATAGGATGAGCTCGGGTAGCCTGACCTGCCCTAACTTGACTAGCTGGGATGAGCCCGAGTGGCCTAGCTTGGCCTTTGAGCACCCTTGATCGAGTAGGATGAACTCAGGTCAGATGATCTGCACACACTCAATAAGAAAATGTCAGTTGGGCGCTAGAATGGGTTCTGGCGTAGCCATTACGACGCTCAAGTCATTACATGCTTACTAAGTAGAGAGAATTTATTGAATGCTGTATAATGTAATATCTCATCTTTCAAATGAACGAACAAACCTAAGTATTTATAAAGGACAAAATGACATCAATTATACTACCTATACAATGTTCTCAACTAAACATCAACCCATACCCTATTATCTGACAACTGCCCATGCCCTGTCCGTTGTCAGTAGGCATGGTGATCCATACTGGTGTGCCTATCTCCTTGTGATTGGCCAAAGTGGGAAGGACCCTATCTGGAAAGATCTTTGCTGGTGATTAAGTGAGATGAAACCTAGTCGGGCGAGATGAACTCTAGTCGAGCGCGATGACCTTGGTCAGGTGACCTGAAAACCCTGGTCGGGCGAGATGACCCTGGTTGGGGGATTTGATCCTGGTCGGTGACCTGAACCCAAGTTGGGTGAGATGAATTCTGGTCGGGCGAAATGACCTTGGTCGAGGGAAATAAACCGTGGTCAAGGGTGAACTAAACCATGTTCATGCGCGGGATAACTTCTGGTCGGGCGAGATGACCTTGGTCGAGGGAAATAAACCTTGGTCAAGCGAGATGACCCTTTACTTACCCTGGCTAACTTTTACCCGGGCTTTACTCGATTTTCCCAGAGCAATTTGGAATTTTTTCCAATTAAGTTTTTTTCCTTTTCCAATCTAGTCTAAGAATGACCCGAACCTTTTCCAATACATGAGTGACCATAAAATGTGAAAATGATGTATAACAATGTATTGATTTTTCTTTAGCACATCAGCATTAAAATAAAAATAATTAAAATCGAAGAAAATGACTTTAAACAAGGCTTGACTTTAAAATTTCTAGGAATTCCATTTAAATTTTAATGAGTCGATATCAAACTTTGGGAAGGCCAAAGACGAAAAAAATAGAGCCTATTTATACACTCTATCATACAAAAATATAAATATAAATATAATCCAATAAAAATGCCAACCAACAAAAATACAAGGCAATGATCTTCATCTATGATTTTTTTAACAAAACAAAAAACTAAAAATAACAAAATATTGGACTTGCAACAATCTAAACAACAAGAAACAACCAAATGCTCTTCCTCTTTCTGGCAAAAATCAACAAACGTTCAGAAAAAATGATCTGCTATATCTCCGAGCTTCGACATCAACATCATCATCCGAACGTTCCCCTACATGTCAAGTACTGCAAGATTTTCTGTAGTTTTTTGGGTCCAATTCTTGTTTTTCTTCAAAACAAAATCTGTCCTCGCATTTTTTGCACTAACATTTTTCATGTAAAATTAGAATAGTTACGTCGAATGAAATATGATTGCTAACATGTTTTTCGTCATGCTCATGACTCCCTAGAGATCACTCATCATTCGGGTTGATGGTCATGTCCTTATATTCTTCTTTTTAGAACGTTTCAGTGTGTGATCATAGCCCGGACATTTGTGGCACCAAGTTATTTTGGTTTCCATTTGTGCTTCTCATTTTTTCATCATATGAATTCTCAACGAGCTCCTCGTCCATGTGAAAACGAAGAAAAAACGCGTCTTCAATCTAAACATTTCTGTTATCTTTCGTTAGAAAAGTCAGCATGCACATTAACTGTGTGCCATCATTTTACCCCTCATTAATGCTTCATGCTGTCATTCATTTATTTTGCCTGACATTTAAGAATTTTGAATACTTATCTTTCGTTTTCGAATTCTATAAAAAAAATTTGCTAAGATTTTATTGAGACGAGCCGATGGTTTATTCGGTTCATCATGGTTGCCAATTCTATTTTATCAATTCTTTTCACATTTCTTTGTCGTGGCCGGTTTTTCTAAATGACTTTAACAAATTTTGCATGTATATAGTTAATGTTACCAAGTCGGAGTCGTCCACATATATATATATATATATATTTTTTTTTTTTTTGAACAATATCCAAAGCAACGACAAAATCCTCAAGATATTTAAGTTGCCAACTACAGCTTTGGTAGAGACAAAAAATATATATATAATTTTTGTGGGTTTTTGTAGATTTATTTTCCAAATTTTAACTTGATCCGGGCATAAAGCACCCATACTTTTTCATTCAAATGGTTGAATAAAATAATTTTATTCATTATATAAATCATCTGTCACGCCCCGGGACGGGGGTTGGTTGACATCGGCGTTGCTCTCAAATTTTCATTCGAAAACAACAAGCCTCAGAAGTACAAAATTCAAAAACCAGTCTTTTATTCATAATACTGAATAATTCATTATCTGTTACAACTCAAATAACTAATGTTTTACAGCGAAAATGTAAAACTAGACATAACAGTGTCTTATCAAATGCAGCGAAAATAACATGAATAATAGCTGAGATCAGTAGTCTTCTTCACCAGCCTCAGAATTGATTCTGCTCTTCTTCTTCTAACTTTTCTTCCTCGTTCTTATCTGAGATGAGTTTGGTGGGTGAGTGATATGGTTGTCACTCAGTAAGCAGGGGCGGGAATAACTCCCAATTTTCGAAATCGTTTTCAACAGGACAGTAAAACAGTAATATGCAGAAAACTCTTATTTTCAGAACAGAAATCAGAATTCAGAAATCAGTAATCGGAAATCAGTATTCGGTATTCAGTAATCAGAATTTAACAAGTAAGCACTGAGCACGTTTGTGAATTTCATGGCTAAACTAATATCAGTCCCCTATATGTTCTCTCCTCTAAGGGGTGAGGCCAGTAATCAGTAATGTTCAGAATATATATTCCTACCATTAGTTCACTAAGTTTCAGTGCTTCAAAATCAGATATCAGAAATCAAGAATATACTTTGCTTTAAAACAGAAATCATCAAACGGGTTTCAACATATTTATATATAAGCCCACTTACCGTAATCTGCTAGAGTTTTTCGGTTGAAGTCTGGAAATCTGCTTCACTCGCTACTGGATTTTACAGCTTCGAAAAATGCACTCTTTTAGCTCTAATTTCAAGTGATAACTCAAGATTTTGGTAACATCAATTCAGAGATTGAGGGTGCTATTTATAGGCCAAAATCTGACATTTAGCCTTCCAATTAATGATCATAATCTGTCATTAACAGCCTTTATTCCATGTTAAATGCTTCAGTTACAAGTCCTGAGCAGAACCAGTAGCTATCTGCTTGAATCTCGCTACTGAACTCTTCTGCTGCTGGATTCTGTCTGCTGGAAAATACCATATTCTGAAATATGAGTTGCTGCTGGAATTGATAGCTTCTACTGAAATCTGCTAGCTGCTGCTGCTGCTGCTGTGCTACTGCTGGAATTTCAGGGTCTCACATCATCAATAATATTAATCTTATAGACTTTTAAATGACTGTAATTAGATATTACTTCATTATTTTAAGAAAAAAAATATATATTTTTGTGGGTTTTTATATTGTATTAGAAAGAAGAATATGCGTCGTGAATGCTCACTATTTATTTATTTATTTATTTATTTATAATTGGTTGATAATACTCAACTTAAATTTTTTTAAGCCAACTCCTCCTGAATCTATTTCCCAAATTATAATCTAATCTAAAATCAAATCAAAATTCGTCTTTGAACCATATAAGACAAAAATTATGAAAAATTAACTTAAATGTATACTAGATAAATCATAATTTAAAAATTCTAAAAAATCATATAAAAAGTGGATGTTTCTTCCAATCTCAAAATTTGAAAAGAAATAAAAAGATAGGTAAATTTATTGACTTTGTTTATACTAAGAACAATATTGATTTCAAGATATAAATATAACCAAATACCAGGTAGAAATAATTATCATATTAAAGTTCTCATAAACAATTTTATACATGACTAAAACCTTAAGTTATAATCAAATTAAATGAAATTAATTTTTCATACTAGTCATTGTTTGGAAAAAATATGAAAGTTTCGAACATTTCTAACTTTAAAAGTTTTTATTATGTATTTCCAGATGACTTGCCAAATTTTATTCCAAGATATATTTTATGTCTATGTAATATTTCAGCCATGAATAAATGAATCAATGTCAGAATACTCCGACAAATGAGTTGCCATCTCTATTTTTAGCACTTTCTAAGCGTTAAAAGAAATTGTTAGCCAAAATGCTTAAATTGAAAATATGAAGACCATGGTTAAAAAACAGTGAACGACAATCTCGTGTACGTGAAGACAAATCACACAATGAGATATGTATATTATTGAAAGTACGAAAATTGTGTACATTAGAATAACAAAGAAAACAATAAATCAAACTAAAGCATGTAACAAGTACAGTTTTAAGCACCCTAATGCCTCCACAAAATCCAGCAGTGGCGTAATTGTTAGCCAAAGTATTTAAATAAAAAAAATGAAGACCACGGATAAAGAACAGCGAACGACATCAATCTTGTGAATATAAATATATAGTCATTTGGCTTGTTCTAGGGTAGCAATGGCTTCGGAAAAAAATCTTTTGTCTGTGTTTTTTTAAAATTCTGTAATCTTTCTTGTTTCGTTCTGTAAAGCCATAATGGATGCAGAAGCAGCTTACATTGCACGTCGGCGACTTTTGACTCTATTGAATGGTAATGGTCTTTCTTTTGCATACGAATTTCAAATCGATTATGGCGTGGCGTTTTGCCCACATGACTGTTTGATAAGCAACTTGATGCAATTTTCTTGAATAACAACCGGTACCATTCTAGTATCTAGGAAAATATAGGAAACTCCTTGGCCTCAGTCTTGGTGATCTAGAATAATAAGCTAAAGGGATGCATTCCAAAAAAGCGAGATGGCTGGAAAATCAGACGAGTTCATTGCATTGAAAAACGATCTTTATGGTTGTTTTCCAGAAGAAATCACGATGTTGAACAGCACTACCATTTTCTGTTGGCCTCACGTTTGGTAATTTGAGATAATAAATATGAAAATAAAGAATAAATTGGACACCGAGATTTACATGAAAAACCCTAAAAATGTTAGGGTAAAAACCACGTGTCAGATGAAAAGAATTCCACTATAATATTTTACGGTGTACAACCACCCACTTTGTTTCAAAATAGAACACACACTCTATTAATACAGGAGAACAAACAACTCACAAAAATTATAGAACTAAGCACTCAAATGATATAGGATGATAGAAAACTCGAAAAAGTGATAATTTCAGAATGAGGGTGAGCTCTATTTATATAACTCTTTGTCTGTGTGAAAACGCGTATAAAAACGCGTGATTTCCGTCTGAATTTTTCTGCGGCTTATTTTGATAATCATATGCCCACTAAATGGATGCATTTATTGCCGTCAATGTTGACATTTGCCAACCTCCCAATTAATTGCCGACATTTTCGACGTTAGTGATGATGATAATAAATTTGTCGGAGACTTGCTTCAAAGTATTGAATACTTTCAAAGCCCGGAAATATTGAACAATGACAAGAATAAGTTGAGGGATAGGGTCTCTAAAAGTGTGTGAACATTGCCAAGTTTGAAAATTTTTATGTTCTCTTCTAATTATTTTGATTCCAAGGATCCATAATGTAACCCTAATATGATGTCGAGGCTTGTGGTCGATGGCAAGAAAAACTGTTTCACGTAGGAGTTGGAGCAGAGATCGGAAAAAGAGTGCAAAGATGCCTTGAGTGAGGAGGTTGATTGCACCATAGTCAGACGCCGAAGTTCGAACGAGGGGAAAAGGCCAAAGCACACCAAAAAAAGAAACTCCATCTAAAACAAACCAGAAGTCGGAAGCTTCACCAAAAGTTAGCCTAAATCCGCTATATGTTACACTCCTTCCAATCCATTAGCACCAAAACCACTGCCACCAAAGACAAAACCAAATCCTATTATATCCAAGGTTACCTCTACAACAACACGTTCAAAAAGTCTGAAACCAGAGTCCTCACAATCACAACCACAAAAAGATCGCTAATCCGCCGAAAGTTCATCCACAAAACCGAAACATGCCTCATCAACCCCAGCTCCTAAATCAACAACAAATCCAAAGCCCGTTTCGCCTCATGTTTCGTCTTCATCGCCGCTTCCACAAAAAGTTTGCGCTTCACCACCTCCACCACAAAGTCCTAAACCAGAGCCCCAACAACCACCAAAGTTTGATAAGCCCCCAAAGGCTCAGTCCCCATCAACTTCGACAGCTAATCCCACACCAAAACCGAAGCCCGTTTCATCACCACCTGCACAAAGTCCTAAACCAGAGCCCTCACAACCACCACAGGCTGCGAAGCAACCAAATGCTCCTATTTCACTCACTTGTTATAGTGAAACCTCAAATCGTGCAACCACCACCGACTTATATCTTCTCTCCCACTCCAAGCCGGTCAAAATGTTGTCAGTCCACCAGCTACTGGTGTATCTTACACACCACCTCCACCACCTGATGTTTCACATGCTACCTCATGTTTCTCCCCACCACCACCTGTCAACTCACCTCCTCCTCCACCAGTGCATTCGCCTCCACCACCTCTTGTCTTCTCCCCTGCCTAAGCATTCTCCCCCACCGCCACTAGTCTACTCGCACCCTCCACCCTAGTTTAGTCACCTCCCCCTCCACCACTGTTGCCTCCGCCGCCAATGTACTCCCCACAACAACCAGTTTTCTCACCACATCCTCCAGTATACTCTTCTCCGCCGCCACATATTTTTTCTCCACCTCCTCATGTATACTCTCCCTCGTCTCCATCGGTTCAATCACCGCAACTATTAATCCAATCTCCCTATCCACCTCAACCTGCTCCAATTTTCAAACCAGTCATCCTCCCACACACTTGAGTGCTAGTTATTCATCCCCATGTCACCCCAAATCCCAAGCTACTAAAATTCCTATCCTTTTATTTGTGACGATTACATAATGAGTTATTGTGTTACCACTTTTAGGTGAAAATCAGCTAGTTATTTTTTCATGTAGGATACATTTTGTGATTTAATTTGTGTTCTATGACTGAATTTTCATTAGGAGCGCTTGATAATTTCCGAGCATTTTTCCATTAAATTCCAATGATCATCATGCATCAACTTGCCAAGAACAATATATCAATTTTAATCCCTCATTATTATTATTAAACTAGAATTTCATTCGTGCGATGCACCAAATATTGTTTTATGTAATCAGTAATTAAAATTAGTATATATCAATTGTTTGAATAATTATTTAAAAATTATTGAGATTATATAATGAGTATATTTAAATTTTAAATATTATTATAAAAAAATATTATATCAAAATATTTATGTCATTTGATATAACACTCAAATGATGATAAGAATATTTTGTCAATAAATTGATTTATTTATCGTGGTTAAATGAAACTGCTATTAATAAAAAAATAGAAAATAAATTTTAAAAAATCATATATTATTCTATTTATCAAAATTTTAAACAATAAATAAACATTTTTCAAAAATTCAATTTTTATGTTATTTATTTTATGGATAAATTTTGATTAAAAATATAATTATTTTTTCGGACATGTTAAAAATATTTATATTAAATTTCTATTAAAATACATATTTTGAAGTTTTATTAAGATAAATAATAATAATAATAATAACAACAACAACAACTTTACCGACACTCTTTTAAAAAGTTGAAAAACTTAATATTATATAAAATTTTTTATATTTTATTTAGGGTGATAGAGAGTGTTAAACATAAAATATATAAAAGTAACGTACAACTTAAAATCATAATCGAAATTAAATATAATGATATAATCAATTCAAACACTTAAATGTAGTTTATATTTTCAATGAACATCAAATTTAAATTTGAATTTTATAAAATATATTAAAAAGTATTCACAATTAATACATATTTATTTTATATGCGGGTATGTAGGACCGAGCGCTTGTCGTTTTACTAAAACTATAACTGGTGGTAATGATGCAACTCAAATATTTTAATCTGCACACCAGCTCAAGCACCACGGTTCGATCTCGCTACCAAGAAGATACAATTATTGCACTCAACAGTTTCTCATCCAATAATTGCACTTCTTGCAATCAATGAGAATCGAACCCGTGCCATTGGTTCTGATACCAATTGCAGGACCAAGCGCTTTCCGCTTTACCAAAAGGTATAGCTGGTGGTAATGGCGCAACTCAAATATTTTAAACTGCATAGCAGTTCAAGCACCACGGTTCGATCTCGCTACCATGACAATTATCGCATCCAACATGGTAGATACTATCAATTAACTAATCAGAGTTTAAGCGCCAAATGTATTTTTGAATGATTTACTTCACATCTGATATTGAACATTACGCTCTTTTTTATTTTTATTCCGATAGAAAATTGATTCTCTCAACGTGATGCAGAAATCAGATTGAATTATTTATAAAATTTATAATAACATCTAAATATATCATAGTAACACAAAAACATATCCCAAATTAAATGAATTGATATAATAAATGAAAAAATTTAGAATTAATTTATATTTTCAATAGAATTAAGTTTCAATTTAAATAAAGAAAATAAAAAACATATAATTCATAAATTACATTTGAATTCATATAACAGTGAATTAAATTCGAATTTGAACGAAATGGTATAATCAATGTAAGTAATAATTGAAATTTATATTTTCAAATATCTTCAATTCACGTTTGAATTTTTTAAAAAAACACATAGAAGTCTTTATAAAAATATATCAATAAAAATTTCATAAAATTAAATTGTTAATTTCAACTTACTATTTTAGGTAAAAACTCAACTTTTATATATATTAGTAAAAGATGCACATGCATTGCATATGTTATTATTATTATTATTTTTAATTTGATCAAATAATACTAAACAATTAAAACGAAATTATTTTTTCAATTTAGAAGAGTTGTTTGATTTAAAAAGAAAGTTTTGTTTAAATTTTTTTATGTAAAATATGGAGAAGTTTGAGTAAATTTTTAGTTGCTAAAGAGTGTAATTATGACACCAAAACATTTTGTATATGAATCATGAAAAACAATGGATTACAAAGTTTAAATATATATGTCAAACTCAATTTGTTACCTTATATGATACAGATTTTGAGCATAAAACAAAAAACATTTTTTTGAAGCGGTAACTTCGTCTCATGTGAAATAATGATAAACTGGTTGAACAAAACGGTGCCGTTCAGTCGAGCTTCATCGCCTTCAAGAACAAGTTGAAGCAACTTATCAGGGAAGGTATTTTAGTTTCATATATAATAGAATATCTAAAATATTAGAAACCCTATATTTCGGATCTTACTGCAGAGAACTCGAATCATTTTACAGAGAATCGAGGTACAACGATGACGGACAGTTCAGCGAAGCCTTCCCAGGCGGAAATAAAGCCCGAAGTTGAAGACACTGCCGCCGACGTACAGTCTAAACCTGCTGGCGGCAGCGGCGGAGGATGGGGCGGTTGGGGGTTTTCTACGTTTTCTTATCTCTCGGATCTTCAGAAAGCTGCTACTGTCGCCGCCGGAGAGATCTCTCGCAATGTACGTCTCCTTCCTTGCCAACCAATCATGTGAAGGAAATGTACCGCGGTCTTCCACTTCTTTACTTGCATTACTAACTGAGTAATTAGGTTGATTTAGTTTGTAAAATTACATGTTTGAAGTGAATGAGTTTAATATGTAGTCTGCAGCTGAAGCATTAGGTGGTAATCGGTCATCTTTTTGGTAATGTATTTGGTGTTGAAGGTTATTCTTTTCTTTTTTGATATGGTCAATTGACAGCAATAAATGTGGCAAGATGCTTTTGCAAACCCTGTATAATTTTCATTTTATGATTTTAATTGGAATTTTATGTTAGCATTATGATGGCTTTGGTATCAATTCGCTAGAATGGAGAGAAAATGGAAGAAACATACTGCCTTGATGTTGGTTCAAATTTTATGAAAATGTTGACATGGTTCAGTAAGTCCATCATTAAAGAATTTCTCACTGTGATCATTAGTAGTGCTGATTTGGATCACAGAAATGGCATCAAATTGTTCGTTTCTTTTCTTGGCCTAGTTCTCTCAGTTATGAATTATGAGACATATTTCGTAGAACATGCAGGTTTTTTATTACCTGGATCAAATCTCTGAGTTTCTTTGGTGTATCATTTTGCTAAATGTTTGAGTCGTAAGGTATCTCAAATACAGGCTGTTGAGGTTGCTAGGACAGCAGCACAGAGCATTACTGATACTATGGCTGATGAACCTAAATCAGCTAACGAGTATAGTACAGAATCATCCTTGGTCGTAGATGAAAGTGATGAGGTGGACGAACTGCGCAAAAAAGCATTGGATAAACTAGAGAAAGCCAGTGAAGAAACTTTCCTTAGCCAGGTATGTCATGTGAAATAAAGGTGAGAAATTTATTGACTATCTTCACTTCAACACCTACATGTCTCCCTTCCCTTTTCACATTCGCCTCTTTCTTTTGACATTTTTCCGTCATTCTAAATTATTTTTCCTTCATCAAATTGTGATGAACAAGAGTGTGTGCTTAGCCCAGATCCAACATCCAAAGGAGCATTTCTGAAAACTTTATACTCTCGGCTGTTTCAAGCACAAGAATAAGGGCCTTGGTTTATAATTAATTTATTTCCTTTATGTGTTGTAATTAGTATTCGAATAAACCGTGTGATATAGACATGGATTAAGTTTAAACAGTTTATATGGATAGGATTAGACAGTTATTTCATTAGTAGTTTGTTATGTAGAACTATTTGTATATTTTGGATGGTT
This sequence comes from Primulina tabacum, assembly GCF_025594145.1. Taxonomy (NCBI): domain Eukaryota; kingdom Viridiplantae; phylum Streptophyta; class Magnoliopsida; order Lamiales; family Gesneriaceae; genus Primulina; species Primulina tabacum. The sequence continues at coordinate 41,783,942 of NC_134557.1, forward strand.
ATGGTATATAAAAATCTATCAGATTATTTCTTTAAAAAAGGTTTGAAGAAACTGCAAGTTTCTCTCTTTTTCGAGCCTCACTTCAATATTTACAGTAGTCGTCTTGGAAGAACAAGGAAAAATGCATGCTGGAAATTAATGATCATAACGCAAATAGGCCCATTACACGATCCATTTCACAATCACTTGACATAAATACTATCCATTATATATTCAGAGGTTTCATTTCCTTGTCTCATTTCATTTTCCAATTCATACATAAATATGATAATGCCAATGCAGGGCTTGAAGGCACTCGATACTTCAGTGGAATCTCTTACGACAGGAGCTTGGCAAGCTTTAGGAACAGCATGGAAAGGAGGAGCGAATTTAGTTAACAAGTATGTCAGTACAGTTTCTTATTTTGGAACATAAACACACATTTAGTAGTTACTGTAAAAAACTTGAAAAACAAATAAAATGTAGTTTTTATAGTGATTAGCTGAGTTTGCGAGCTAGAGGATCATGGATCTTGAGAAGCTTGGCGGTTTAAAAGTTACCGCATTCAAATTTCAAGCTGAAGCATGTATCATGTTTCACTTCTCTCTATGCAGATTTGTTATGTTTTTTCAGTACGCATTAAAAATATATGTAAGGAATAGTATCATTAGTCTCAGTTTTGGAGTGAAACCCCAGTAGAAGATGGATGTGATCTCAGTATGGTTGCAGTGCTGTTAATATTTGATGGATGATATGCATACATTGAAAATTGAAAATGTTATATTTCCTGTTGTTGGTGTTACATGATGAAGCTGGCAGGTGTAGTGAGACACGCATCATGTTTTATGTGACAAACAACCGAAACATTTACTTTTGTGATCCTTAATTTTTGCTGTCTACTTTTCTAGGATTGAAAATTCAGCTTCCAACATTTCAGAGTCAATTCAACATGGTGGAGTTGCCGGACCAACTGGTACTGTTGCGCCATCTCTGTTGGAGGTTTGCACCAGGTTCTCTGTTCTTTTTCACTTTTTTCCAGAATTGTAACCCAATTTCTTGTCTTTCTTATATCATAGACGGGAAAAGTTTTGACAGCAAAGGGAATGCAAGTGCTTGAGCTAGTTGGAAAAGAAGCTATGGATCTTTTAATTTCAGAATCTGGGATCGATGTGGATAAACAAACCAAATTATCTGAGGGAAAGATAGATGAAGATCAACTGTTTGAAGAAGTTACTTTTGACAGATGCTTTTATATTTATGGAGGTCCAGAGCAATTGGAGGTATATGATTTGGAAATGTTGAATCAATTCATGTTTTTTTAATTGCTTGTTCCTAACTTCAAAGTTTGTTGCCTTGCAGGAGTTAGAAGCATTATCCAATCATTATGCACTATTATATAACCGAAGAAAGGGTAAGCTGTCCTCTGAACAAAAATCTATATATGATGGAAAGATTAAAGACATCCAGCACATTTTTGACATGGGTGTTGGACTTGATGGAGACCGTAATGAGTTTGGAAAAGGGAAGAAAATAGAGGATGGAAATATTGACAGTATTGACGAATTAAAGAATTTACATGAATCCAGTGTTCGCAAGGCTGCTGAATTAGCTGCAGGGTAAATTTTCCTTCATTATTCATTTTATTTTCTGTTATTCTCCTATTATTTAGCTTGTGGCAGGTGCAAACTCATCTACGATAACCTACTAAATTTTGTTGTTTTTTGTGGAGAAAAGAATCTTGTGATCCGCGATGATTTGTGTTCAATGACTTTAATTTAGTTGAACCACAAAGATTTCATTTTCATGTATATTATCTCTTTGCCTATGGGCCTTTTTGTTTTCATGATGCAAATTCTCATAGGGTTGCTGAACTGGTGTTATTCCAGCAATTGTTATTTAAAGTTTGGCATATTCTAGTGTAAAATTGATATCTTTCTTTTGCTTCCGTTTGTTCTTTTCCCTGGCTCTTATATTCATCCTGCATACGTTGTTTCAGAATCTTGTGAACAGGATCCCAATCTATGGAATTAAAACTGCTTCTGTATTTTATAATCTATTGTAGCTTCACAAGTGCTTTGGCTGGCCTGGCTCCAAATGACATAATTCAAAGAACTTCTGGGAGGCTTGATTCTCTTCATTCAGAGGGTGTTCATGTACGTAGAGGAGTTGAACTAGTAAGCAAGTTCTTTGGTTTTTTAAACACGTCAAGTGTGATTGATGCAAAACCTTTTGCTTTTCGTATCAGAGACTTTCTGAGATGTGCTGTTTTGCTGTAACTCAACTGCTGATGCTTGGGAAGTCTATTATATCTAATGCAAACAAAGTGCAAGATCAAGAGATTAGTGAGGAAACAGTAAAGATAGATTGGCCTGAAGATTCTTTTGAAAGAGCCAAGATAATCCGAGTGAGGACAGAATCTATGACAGGAAATATTGAAGCAGTTTTCCACAGTTTTGTTACTGGTAAATTTTATCCTAGATTTCTTCATGATGCTTGTCGTTCTGTAGCATCACAAAAAAATCATAAGTTCGCGGCCCTCGTAACCAAAAAAAACACTGTAATCATTTTGATATGAACTTCATTGCTCAGGCATATCAGACGTAACAGAGGCCTATTTGGCAGCTATTAAAAGTGCTACTGCTAATTCACAAGAAATTGTTCCTAAGAACTCTATCCAGCAGAAGGCCAGTGCATTTACCGAACATCTCCGGACTGATCATAGCATGGCTGTGGGGAAAATGCAGGATGGTATGCGATACTTGGCTTATGTCGTTCTCTCATCATCTATGCCTGCTGCTTGAAACGTGAGAATTTTAATTTGTGAATATTTCTTTCCGTTTAGTGCTTATCTGACCCATCTCCCTTTTTACATAAAACGCTATCACTTGATCTCTTTTCTGTTTTTTTTTTTTTTTTGCTGTACATTTTCCCGATGTTTTATACAAGGGAAGAACTCACATTTGTGGATAGTTTATTATGATAAAAAAAAAGAAGATAATACAGTTTATTTCTTGAGAAGTATATTTCTGTTGGAGTTTGGGGAGAATTGTTCTCAGAAAAGTTACTTCAATATTGTTGGTTCATTAAAAATATTTCATGTTAGTATATCACCACGGATATCTCACCTTCGAGTATTCCATGGAATAGATCACCAGAATGGCCATTCTTGATTAGATTTACATTGTTAAATTCACTAGTGGCTTGGAGAATCTGCTGATATGTAAATGCATCACCAAGACTCGAAAAGTTCAGTGATGCTCCAAGAGGTGGAGGACTTTCACCTGATAGAACAGGCCCCACACTAATACCTCGTTGGTTTGTTGTGTCCCTCTTCCGAGTGCATAATCAGAAGCATGATGATAGATAGTACAAACGCAATGATCCCAACACCTCCAAAAATAAAAGCAAAAATCACAACTGATTTGTGGCTCTTTTTCTTGGATTGGGGAGGTCGTCTGATATTTGGTTCTCAAAAATTATCAAATACCAGGTTCTTGTCGGCACAGAATGAGGCACGTTCTGTTACATTCCTCTGACCAGTCATACTCTTTAGGCAATTCCTAATTAAAGATGTGTTGCCACGAGCATATACTGGAACTGGACCCTCGACATGTCGATAAATCTGAACCTCCTAACTGAAGGAGTAAGATTCCCATAGAACATATTGTTGGAAATGTTAAATACTGCCACACTAGCGTTGGGAGTTGAACCGGCATCGGGTAGCACACCAGTAAAATTATTCACAGACACATCAAGAAATGGCAACGAGAGAATTGACCACAACACATTCGGAAAATTGGCATTATCCCTTCGTGCCGAGCCGAGCTGAACTCTTGAATGTTTGAGCTTGACTTGTTTATAATCGAGACGAGCTCGAGCTTTATTTAACAAATATATTCATGGTTCACGAGGTTATTCAAGCTTTTATCGAACTTAAACGAGCTCAATAAATATAAATTATACATTTAAATATTCATTAAAAGATAAATTATACATTTAGAAAAAATATATAATATTCTTATTAAAATTTAATATATTTTTCTATATGTTTCATAATTAATGTGAAATCAATAAATTAAATGTCAAAATTATTATTTTTCATCTAAGATATTACTTATGAATTTACTAACGAACATGTTCACAAGCTAACGAGCCGAATATTGTAGAGCTTGAACTTGGTTTGTTTATCTTAACGAACCTCATAATCGAGCTTCGAATAGCTCACAAACAGTTTGATTCATTTATATTATTAGTTATAATCATTATGACTCAAAACCACAAACTGCAAACGAGTCAACCATGTTACCAGGTATCGGTCCTGATAAAGAATCGTTCCCAAGCGGAATTCGATGCAAACTTCTCAAATCCGCAGGCACGGGCCCTGATAGCATATTGGAGCCAAGATCAAGGTCAACTAGACTTGTTAGATCACCCAGTTGGGCGGGAACAGAGGACCAAAAACAGTTACCTGAAAGATTCAAGAACTGCAACCTAGACAATGTCCCAATGCTTGGTGGTATCGCCCCAGACAAGGAACTAAAAGACATATCAATTAAAGTAAGGTTCCCAAGAGTAACAAAAGTCTCTGGAATTGAAACTTTAGTTCGTTCTTCGAGAGATCAAGCTCAGATAGCCCAAACAACCGACCTAAATTCAGAGGAACCGTGCCAGTAAGATTATTACCAAACAAATGCAATTCAACTAAGCTACTCAAAATTCCAAGACTCGATGAAATAGAACCATTGATCAAACAAGAACCAAGATCAAGTACACGAAGAGAGGCAACTTGCCATCTGAACCATTCAGGGATCGCCCCGGAAGCGCCAAACTCGAGGCATTAAAGGAAGATAAAAGTGTCAAATTTCGAAGTGCATCCACTGAAAATTGAGGGTTTTGACCTCTCCTCCTTGTTCTCCTGAACCCTGAACATTGATCCCTGTAACCCTGCCATTGTTGCACCATATACCCGCCCATTGATTACACGTAGGGCCGGACCTTTTATGAGGCCAAGGAGACCATCGTCTCATGGCCCGGTCCTTGATAGGGTCCAACATATATAATTTGAGTTGATGATCTACTGAAATAATTTTTTTTAGCCTAATATTAAAGAAAAAAAGAGTAATTTGAATATTTTTGTTTTTAACTGATCAAACTCGATCTTTTTTTCAAGTACGGGTTGAACAATTTAAACAATATCAATAGACTTTGGGGCATTTGTTGAGTTTGCTGAAGTTAACGAGTTAGCCTTTAACTAGCTTGATGAAGTATTTTATAGAACTTCAACAATTTTTTAAGATGCTACAACATTTGGCAAAACTGAATGATTTATTCTCAAATACTTATATTGCCTATAAAATTTTGTTAATTATCATAGTAACAGTTGCATAAGCAAAAAGAAACTGATCGAAGTTGAAATTAATAAACACTAATCTTCGATCAGTAATATAAAGAAATATACTAAATGCACTAGTTATATTGTTGATTGACAAAGAAATGATCCGAAAACTGGATTATACAAATTTGATATATATTTTTTCTCTAAAATAGCTAGACGATTATTATTTATGCAATTATTTCAAATATTTATTAATTTGTTTTTATGTAATATATTGTTTCTTGTGTATTATGTATTATTTATTGTATTTATTATTTGCTAACTGAATTTTAGCATTATTTTTACCAACAAGAGAACTCATTTTTAAATTTTCGCTTCAGGCCCATCGAACACATGTACGGCTCTGATTACACGGGTCAGATTTTAGAGGCCACTCTTTGCCCCTCAACCCTAAAGACGATCTCAACTAAAGCAAAGCCAATCTTTCTTGCCTAGAAACCAGTAATTGTTGCGATAACGTGCAACCAGACAACAAGAAAACTAGAACTAAACTTACAAACACTACCCTTCTCCACTGATGCATCATATCTTCTGGAACTTCATTGAACTTTCACGAAAAAATTCACTCACTCTCGTACATATTCATATACACGAGGAACAAAAGCTTTAAATCGCACAATCAAAGGACCTCTTCCGTGCATTTACTATGTTGCCTGGAAATTAGACATGAAAAATATAAATAAACAAAGCAGGAAAGGAAAGAAAAAGAAAAGAACTTTATTTCTGGGGCACTTACGTTTACAACCATGAATCAAACGAATCACAATCCGTAATTTGAACTCTTTCTTAAATCTCTACCCTTCCGTTCTTGAGGGAAAAACTAAAAATCCAAATAAAAAAAAGTATACATTTAAATGATTTTACTATTATTTTTTTTGCTTATTTAGTATAAAATTGATTATCATAGTTATTTTTATTATTATTAACTTATTAAATAAAATATAATTATTTTATTATTATTATTGATAGTAGTAGTATAGTAAACAAATTTAGCATTATCATCATTATTATTATAATTAATTCTAATAAAAAATGAAAGTATATGTAAATTAATTTTATAGTGTATTATTTTATGATATTACACATTTTGTTATTCAATTGTAATTTTAAAAAATTATTATCACCTTTTTATTTTGTGTGGCCTATTGAATTTTTTTAGGAATGGACAGTGTGTTGGTGCTTTCATTCGAAGGTGGTAACGTTATTATAGGACATCACACTATAAAATATATATCACTGCGTTTGAGAACAATACGATACCAGATCTAATAATTTTAATGAAATGAAAGAAATAGTGTACCGTCTGACAAATATTGAAAGTTCAAAATTTAAATTAAAATTATCAACGAAATAGTCCTACATCGATAGGAGATATGAAACATGAGTTATAGAATCATATCATGTCTCATAATCATATCTCATGCTATAATTTCAACCAATTCACTGTCAACAATCAGATTATGACGATTTTCCCACGCATCCACCATTGGTCTATAATGTTTACCCAATCATAATTTTGCGCCCCCGCCTTGAGCATTCATGTAACTGATCTCATCAAATGCTGGTATTGGAATGTTTTGTGGCATCCCAAATTGCCGAAGAACTCGATTTGGACGATGCATCTCGACAATGTGAAAACATATCAGTTGGCACACACTTCGCCAGAGAGTGTGATGTCTACATTCTAAGGGCAATGACAAAACATCCACAGCTTCAAGGTCGTATACGAGCCATTTAAACTACAATTAATAAATAAAAGGAATAGTGTACAAAAAGTGATAATATCTGACATATTTTAAATTTCTATTTTAAACAATGTAAATTACTGACCATCTCCATTTTGTCAAGTACATTCACGAATGATCCGCACATAGTGTGTAGGTGTATGTGTCCATATGAACACATTACTCCATCTGCATATACATTAAGTTAGTAAGGCTTTAAAATAAAATGAATTTATTAATTTTATATCATATGTTTAATTATTACCTTGTTCCATATGTGGAATTGGAAGAATATTATTACCGCTA